>NC_046664.1:109002408-109017020 GCF_010883055.1 Belonocnema kinseyi | reverse complement strand
AACTGCCACCCCTTGACTAGGCTACTATCTATACGGATTCCGGCGATAAAATATTTTCCTGTTCCGAGAAAATGTTTCTAGTCTCAAGAAAATATACTTCATGGAAAATATTAAGTTTTCTCACTTCAATCCTGGGGATGCAAATATTTCCTTACAGTTGATAGTGCCTATACACAATAACAAATTAAAAGAAACTTCCTAATTTTAATTTTAAAGTTACCGTATCTGATGCTGTAATAATACCACGTCGATCGAGGGGTAATACAATTTTTTAGGTAAGACTATTACAAGGACTAGTGATTTTACTGTTTCTCTTACGGATCTGTTACGTGGCGCTGTAGTATGTACTATGAGTTGTAAATATGCCACAAACTTCGTAGGTTCTTAAGTTGATGGAGATAAATTTACAGATTTTGGCAAGATAAACGTAATCGGCAAAAATCCGTTTTGAGAATGTAACCTTAAATTTCCATTTATTAACTTCTCGTTATTGAGTATTGTTGCAAAATTAACGTGAAGATAAACAGTATTTAAATTGAAAATTCTCCATTTTGTGTGAAATTGTTCGAAGAAAGTGCAAAATTACACTTTAACGTGAAATCACGAAAAAAGAGTGAAATTCAATCTCCTTTGATTCAATTCAAGTTTCCTTTTATAATGTACTTATCCCTTATATTCTGGAATAATTACTGTAAAAAATGAGATCCGTAATGATAGAAAATAATCAAAATTGATACTTCCATTAACCTACACTATTAAATTATTAATAATAACGCTGCTGAAAACTTTGAAAAAAATCAAAGTTTAAAAATTGTAGTTTCTATAGAATTTAAAAAAATATTTAGCATTGTTTGGCACTATTTTCCAGAAGACAATATCCCTGTATAAAGTTATGTTAACAGTGGTATTTTTCCTTAAATACAGAAATTGTAAACACAAAAAAATAAAATTATAATGGATTAAGAACGAAAATTGTATTACTATGCTATAATACAATTCGATTTTTTTGAAATATTTACATAATACATTTCAACGAAAACATTTTTTTAAATATTTAGATAAGACTGTGTTTGCAATCTTTAATTATTTATCAGTTTTCTTCATATCGAGTATATTCGTTTATTCTTTTTCAGTTAATAATGCTGAGTTTTTCCTGCCATTCAAATTATTATTTAATTATTCTTGATTTACATTTTGTAAATTGATTAATCATCATTGTTCTACTTTATCCATTGCATTGTACGTTCTTGCATACACTTTCGTTTGCTTGATATTCAAGCTGAAGTTTCAAATTGTAAATATCATTTTAAAAGTTCACCTACTACAAAGGTGCCGCCAAACGAAATTTTCTCGTACTTGTCAATGGCTTCAGATCGTACGAGTCCAAACTTTCTTGTTACCGCACTGTTGACAACGCAGAATTATTTAGTTAAAGCGAAGTTTTTAGGAATGTTTAAACCGAAGAGTATTAAAGGTTAAAAAATAGATTTAATATTACTAGATCGTTGACGAGATTAGAAGTGTTCTGTAATGAAGACAAAATTTAATTCAAAAGATTCACAGTAAAGACAGCACTTCGTGCGTAAAACTATTGCCGGTATTTCAGAAGCGCTTGTTGAAAAAACAAGGTAAGTTTAATTAATATTTTCATTTGATTTATTTTTTTATTGGTAAGCGTCTATAAACTATACTTAAACGGTTGTACTTTTGTTTAAATACATCCGGATAACAATTTTCCGTGAAGTTCGACAGGTTATAAACGCTCATTCATTATCTTTTTTGATTGTCCCTTGTTTTACGGGAGAGGAAAATACACGCGGAAAATGTTTAAAGCCTGCCTTTACTGAGATAAATCTACTGCCTCTTTGTCGCTAAACTGATGATGTTTCACGCATGGTTGAGCAAGCCCCTCTCTACCTCGTAGGCTCCTCTCTTATTTTGAAACTGCGGGCCATCATTTTTAAGCATTAGCAAATTCGAGGTACCTAGTTCCAGGTTCCAGTGTATATTAGTTTGTCACCTTGGGAAATAGCAAAGGTTTTAGCATTTGCAATAAGTGGCTTAAGGCTGTGCAATATTTTAAATTAATTTCAATTTTAAACTGAAAAGTACATCAAAATTTCAATTTTAGTTTTCGTGTTTTATATTTTATTGAAAGTACTTAAGATTTGAAATCCAGTTTTTCGTATCCCACACTTTGCTGGAATGTATTTACGAGTTCGAGGTCGAAAATTTGAAACAAAATTGGACTGGAAGCAACACGTTATTACACAAACGCGGAGGCCTGAGATTTTGAAATAGAATTTCTGCAGAAATTTTGGCGTTTTCATAATACAAATATGGCAAAGTGAGCTGGACTTTCAATCCGCTGTTGCGTTTATATACATTAGTATATTAATTACTTTCATTAACTATGAATTTTCTCAAACCAGATTGGAAGTACTCCGCCTTCTATGGCAAATGCTGTGGCGTATCCCACCTTAGCTCTTTTTGGTAAGTTAACTACGTACTTTTTTCGTACTATTCAATGTGCCATTAGTTAGCATGATATCTTAATATTTAGTTTATTTCTCACTGCAGAAAGTTTTGGCGAAGTAGAAAATGAACAGCCTAAACCAAGAGGAGAAGCTGTGGCAATCTAGTTGATATTAGATGGACAAAAAGTAGAAGAAACTGATAACATAGGAGCCGCGATACAGCTGCTCATTTCGGCTTAATTTATATTTAATCGGACATACCCTTCGCATACGGCATGTACACGGGAATTTTTGTAGCTTTATATCTGCAACGTATCTGCGAAAAAAGGAACCAGAGGAAAATTGCAAAAGTATGAAGCCAGAGCTTCGACATTATACAAGGCTCTGCAAAAAATTACCCTGCATTGATAATATATCCAATAATCTTTAGCCGTAAATGTTAAATAATATTCGTTTATGTATTCCGTTACTGTATATATGTGTTAAAAAGTTAAAGGAAAGTGATTTCTCAAACATTTGGAATAGTTTGATTGATGCGAAATATAATTAGTCGTGCTTCCTATGGCAGCATAAAAATAAGGAATTTGTTATTCTGAACATAAAAACAGAGTAAACTTTTTGGTTAAAAAATTGGTCTATTTAATACGGATCGACTTCTATTGCATGAAAAAACTTAGATTGTTCTGATGCGCCGAATCAATCAATGCGATCAATAAAAATTAATGTAAATAATAATCGCCTTATTTTTAATTAATTATTTTTACCTTATTTTTCTTAATAAAGAATATAAGCGTTACAAGGTTAACTAAAATTGATACTACAATAAAATGATATGTTCCAACCGTTTCTCAAATTTGTATAAGCCCGAATCTATTTCAAATGCAGATTCCATACTTAAAGTCGCAGAATCCCGCGAGGGCGAATTATATTACTTTTGAGTGGAAATTCGATGATATTTCTTCCGATTTGCTAAGAAAAAAATGTTGTACGTAGTTATGCGTATTTGAATTTTGTGACTTGATTTTCAAAAATCTCCAATTTTTTTAAACCCTTATAATTTTTTACCTCTATCAGATATTTATTGTCTTTTTTCTCATTTTGATAGCGTCTGTTTCTCTTTTTGCAGAATAGACGGAAAAATATGAAAATGGTTCAAAATTTAACAAATATCAGCGGGTTTTCTGAAAATATTAAAAGTCAATTTTCTTAAGAATAAAATAACACAAACTTAAAGTTTTCGACAATGTTTTTGTTGAATTTGCTCTTTCACGAGGAAGACATCTTGTGACTTTTACGCTAAATATATGTTTTGATCAAAGTTAGCACGTCTAAAAATGTTCTGTAAAAAAACAGCTATTCTTTTGCAATATTTTGCATCTTGCATCGTTAGCGACAACAATTAAAAAATTATATTTTTAGGAAAAAAATTCTATAGCCTCAAAAATGGTTTAGTCTATATGAGGATGATGGGATTCATTTCCTCTATTATCAAAAATTTGAAAAAAAGATATCGCATAGAATGAAAAAGGTGAGCTTTTCCAGAAAATATTTTCTACATGTTTTTGAAATTTAAACAAAAAAATATTTGAATATTTTCTGGAAAACACGACTTTTTTGTCGTTACTTCTATTTTGTTCATATTTCTGCGTATATAAGAAAAATAACTTATCAGATTCATGCGGACTAAACCATTTTGCCAGATATCTCAAATGAGCTAAAAATATTTTTCATAGAACTTGTTTTGACGTGTGAATTGTTATTTGAACATTTTTTTATATATATGTCGTCATTTAAGAGAAAAATAAAAAATTTCAGTTATATGAAGAAAATCCCCTTGCAACAAAATTTATATAACCTACATAAAACTCACCAGATGTCTTCCACATGAAAGAATTGATTCAATTCATAAATTTGTGAAAAAAATATAAGTGTGTGTTTTTTGAGTAATTAAACTTTTAATATTTTCAGAAAACCCACTGTCTTTTCGGTAATTTTGGACATTTTTTAACTTTTAAGTTGATTTAAAAATAAGACAATAAACGCCATAAAAATAAAAAAGAGAGCGATAAATATTTCAATGGGGCCAACAGTTTTAGAGGTCTAAACCAAAATGTGGGCTCTTTTGAAAGATAAAGCACAAAATTCAAATACGTAATTTGCGTAAAGAAATTTTTTTTCGCAAATCGGAAAAATACGTATTGCCTATGATTTCCTCTTAAAAAAGAACATATTTCTTTTCCGAGAAACTCTATTACTTAAAATGTAACAACTTTGAAATGGATTCAGTCATAAGTATTACTTAATAATTAGTATGAGATTAGTTTGTTTTATGTGATGTATGATTAGTCCATGCTTCGTATAGCTGTATAAAAATAAGGCATTAATTATTTTTCATTTAAAAGCATTGTAAACTTTTTGGTTAAAAAAGTTCGTCTATTTAATTTGGATCGACTTTTTTAGATTTCAAAATAGTACGCTTGGGTTGTTCTAATGCTTTAAATGAATCAAAATGCTCAAAAAATTTATAGAAATAATAATAGCCTAATTTTTACTTCTGAATCAAGAAATTCTAATTGTACGTCAAAATTGAATAATATTATGTTCTATTTTGTGATACATAATATAAACATTATAAAGTTTATCGTTTCCAAAAATTGAATAGTTGTTTAATATGTTGTTTTAAGAATGTATTTAAATAAGTATTTGCAATTAATAATTTTATAATTTCCTCAATTTCAGTATATATTTCTTAACCCCACAATAAACACGTTAAAAGTTTTTTTCGTGAAAATCTAACATGCCGCAAATTACCAACATGGGTCGATGATTTCAAGATTTCCAGGAGAAATACATAACTTCAAAGTGCTACAGCAAAGCGGGATTGAAATACACTGTTGTTGGTAAAAACTCCTCGATCAACGTAAGTTATAATAGTACCAACGTTGTTCATGGTAAAAATACATGGATCCCTTCTACAGTGTAGGTGAATGAGGTCCAAAAACGACAGCGCAATTTACACGCGCTGGATCCACTGAGTAGGACAGCCTAATATGTATAGGGTTGTTGAAAAAAATGTGTTTTTCAATTTTAACTTGAAATATAAAAATAGATAATAATTATGAATATCAAGCAAAAAATTTGTGTGAATTCTCTATTTCTTTGTTTTATTCTAAAATATTACATTTTTAATGTTCAAATGCAGTAACTATTTGGTAAAAGCGCCGCGCCAGGATTTCTGTCACCTGTTTCGACTTTTCACATTTTCATCAAAATGAGATGGCATTAGTTTTGTGTGTCTATTATTGTTGCCGCCGGTTGTATTGACTATGTGCGATTAGACGGTAGCGCTTTGGTGGACAACTATGAACAAACGGTAATGTAAGAAAGCATCGCGTCTTATGCAAAAATATTTGATAAATTTTTTAAAAGATAAAATGAAAACCAATGCAGCTTTTGTAAAAGACGCACAAAATGGATTTGAAATATAATAGAAAGATTTCAGTTTCATTAGTGCAGGCATATTGAAATTTTCGTTAATTGAATAAGTGAGCTGATAAGACTCGGTTGGAGGCTCTGTCCCATGTCTCAAAGAGAAAACGAGTGTTGTAAAAGGTTGACTTGCAGATGGATATGGTAATTAAAACAGGATTTCAAGCGGTAACTGCTGAAATTCTATTAAAACCCGAAACTATAAAAAAGGGAAATGCACTAGCTCCTGACATGTTTATCGTGTACACGAATTACATTTAAATGGACCAGGATTCGTAAGAAATAGTGTGATAAGGGAAACTCCAGCGGTGCTCCAGGTGGAGCATATTTTATTTTATTTTTACATTTAATCAGACAGAAAACTGTTGCACGCTTTGCCTTACTTCTCTCCATAAGTTTGAATCAAAACCAGAAATTAAAGAAATAAGGTTATGTGCAACTGTCATAACAAGACCAACACAACACGACTGTCAAGCAAGTACGTACGAATGCCAATATTTCTTTCAAAAACTATTTTTAATTGTTTGTACTACTTTAAATTATACGAATAAACAAAAAATTACCCACAAACACCTTTTTAAGTCTACTTTAAACAAACAATTTAAATAAATTAACTTTTTATAGGCGTAGCCAGAGATGTCCCATTCAAAAGACATCATCGTTAATTCTGCATCTGCCGCCTCGCGCGCTATCAGTCATTTCTAAACTTTAATCTGAAAATTGAACATAGTCAATACCTGCAAACTTTTGGAAGACTGATAAAATTATTCTGATATTTGGAACACGGTAATAATGATACAAGGTACGAAAAAAGTTGTTAATCTCGAAAAAGAACTATAAATCTGTCGTTGATTATTTTTTCATAGAATAAGTTAGTTTTTGTTTTAATCGTAAAAAACATAATTTAAAATAATAAAAGTAAATTTGTGAAAAAACGCCGTAAGGTACAAAAAAATACAAATCCAGAAACGAGCTAGTTTTTGAAAATAAAGTATGTTTTCAGTTTATGGGAGTTTGTTTTCTTTTTCAAAAATTTCGTTATTTTCAAACATTATTTCTTAATATTTAAATCATTGCTAACTTATACTTCAATGGTTTCAGAAATACAGTTTGTAAACCAAATTTACTTTCACTCGTGTAAAGAATTCGTGATTTATTACTGAAAAATGCCATTTTTGTCAATTATAGAACGACCCCATTGCGAACATTTCAGGCATCGCTTTACAAAGTAGGAGTAGTATTTTCTTTACAGAAATATATGCGGACTCCAGTACTGATCATCTTGACAACAATCATCCAAAAAAGGTGGAAAATATTAGCAAAAAAGAAAGTAAAATGAAGTGAATAAGGTTTTGAGCACAAATATCAATTGAATGTGAGATGCTGAAGATTAAAAACCCGCTAGTCGGAAAATATTGGGACTGTGTCGCGCGCCAATGAATCGGGGGTTTGACGCAAAGGTGGGTTATGTGGGTTGAGAGTGATGGGCGGTGAGTGGCGTGGCGCCTTGTTTGTATGTTCTTTGAACCATCGATTTCTCGCATACGTGTCGACCACAGGTCTCGATTTTAGAATCATGCAGATTCGCGACAGTGCAACCGGAAATCCGGATCAGGTGGAAAGCCATTGTTGGGAAAGCTTCTTCATCGATTCAGGGACACTTGAATTATTCAGTATCGCGCAAATGTTTGAAATATAAGATAAAATCTCCCTACTTATGGAACATCGTCTTCCTTTATCCCTCTCTTATTGCAACGCAGATCCCTGATGGAATATAGTACATGAAATATGTACTCGTATATAAATTACAGACGTATCAATTCTTGATCGATTTATAATTCGAATTCATTGTTTTAAGTCAGTGGCATTCGATTTATTTATAGACAAAATTAATTAGTACACGACGAGGCTTAGATTTTTTGAGGCGAGATATAATAAAGTTCTGGGATGTTCAAAAATAAAATTTAAAAAATTTTTTATAACGAGTATGAAACAATTATAGTTATGATTAGTTTGACAAGTTACTACTCATTCTAGAAGAAATTATTTTATGGTTTCTAAAGATATAGAGTCATTTCAAAAAATTTTAAAAATATCCTGTTTTACAATAGAGGGTATGAAGGCATTATATTGATTTACATTTATTGTAAAACGAAAATATAAAGCTTTGCAATTTATATTTTGTGTCAGAAAGACGATGCGATCGTAACGACGCAGTCTTAAGAACATTCAAGCGGGAAAATTTAAATTGGAAAATTGTTGGTTTGTTTGAAAATTTACTGACTGTACAGTGTTTTCCTAAAAACATGTATACTAAGAGTTTATCTTGAACCTCTGATTTAGTATAAAAAAGGACATTATGTCGAATTAACTCTTTGAAAAATACGAGATTGGTCTACCAGTATAGAAGAATTTCTAAGCTAAAGAAGCTCTAAATTGAAAGATTTTTTGAACATTCCCTGAGAGAGCGTGCTTTCGATAGTTTGAAATATGGTTTAGTGTGTTAGTTTAAATGTAAAAGATGATAAAGTGTGAAAGAATCAGAGAGTAGATCACCTGTGATAGCGATTTTGCAGGACCACTTGCTGGTACCCTCAAGGACCATCTGTTCGGCCTGATCGAGGCTGTCAATGTGGGTATCCGGGTCGACTGAAAACGTAGTGCTGAAAAGAAGACAATGATACCATCACCTCAGTATCCTCAGGATCTTGTTCATTATCGCCATTCGTTTTCTTTAGGAAGAATGAAGAATTTCGATTTCCTTTGAGAGGATTCTGAGGAGACGTATAGAAACGTGCCATGCGTACAGCACCTAGGCTCTAAACGCCTGATTTGCCATTCATTTACTCCGTATCAGCCACCATCGATGTCTAGAGGGGGATTTAAATATCAGGCAAAAGGAGATTCGGAAAAATTGGAGGAATATGAGGGAAGGGAATCAGATTCTGAAGATCACGTCCTGGATCTCCAAAATGACACATCCTTATCCATCCTGTCATTCATTTTATTCAGAGTAGAGCCTAATTATTTAGGAATCAGAAATATCGATCTAGAGGTTCTTTTGCCTATCTAAAAGTCTATTTATAAATTTTATAATTTAAAATTCATACTAGTTTGAAATTTTGTAAGAATTTTAATACTTTTATTCTCCCAGGACGAAGGTTCATTCAGTTTAATCACTCTGGCAAACAAGTTGGGTTGAATTCCCCAAGGATTGCCTGATAATTTATTTACCCCTAGTTTGTCAGGAAAAGCAACTATGACCTGACTTATGGACGATTCCGAGTTCGAAATCGTATGGAGGTATACCCTCTACAATTTAATCAACATGGTAACTTTTTTGCATCACAATTAGATATCTATAGTTTCAATATACTATGTAAAACCACCTGTTACTTAAACTATCATGAAATTAACATCGTTACGTTGTCGGACTGGTGGTTTGGAAAGAAACTGTCGAGGCGGAATAAGAAAACTTGTTGCTCGACTTCGTGGCTCACCGCCAAGCCTCGACTTTATCGTTCTCTCCAATTGAATAATTGTTGCTGAAAGAATAGTGACACACGAATTTTCCAGATACCGCCATCGATTGAATGCTCTTTTTTCTTCTACAGAAATTATTAAAGTTTCCAATTGGGACAGTTTCAAAACTGTAAAACCACATTTTGTATTAATTAGAGGCTTTTTATGTAATTTTCTTGAATAGAAACTGCTCCTAACATTGAAAAGGAAAAAAGGAAACCTTCTGATTAAAATATCCCTTAAAGAAGTGTGGTGCCACTCTCAGACATAACCTCTCATTCTAACGAGAATTTTGAGAAATCTGCTCGAATTTTTTTCTTCCTTTTTGAAGGTAGAACCAGTATTTTTATCTTTAAGAATTGAAAATTTAATTGTCAATATCTTTAATATTTTAAGAACTTTATCTCGAACGATTCTCAATGTTAAAAATGTATCCCAAACACCTCTTAATTTTTATTCACGACGATCCTACTTGAAACTTGCTCGTTATTCGGGACATCAATAATTGTGTTGTGAATAAAATAGTTAAAAGTTTTTTAAATGTTCTTTTAAATTTTAAATTATCGATATTGTAATTCATGTTTTATTTATGATTAATTCATCAGACAACTACACCGAGAAAAATTTCTTTTGAGTTTTGTTTGGGACGCTGTTACTATTTTCGTTAGCGAATATTTCTTGCGACATAGGCACAAGAAGTAAGATACCGTACGAAAAGAGCATGAAATCTGCACACTTCGAATATGGCTTTTTTGCTTTTGACACTGAGCAACACGCGCATGCGTGTTTTGCCTAGCGTCAAAAGGGGGAAAAAGTACTGAAGGTTGTCATAATAAAATCGCTTAATTTCGAGCAAGGGAGTAAGGCGCATATTTCGCGATTTAAATATGATGCTATTCTGTGTGAAATTCGGAACAGATTTTTCTCGTTGTAGAATTTGATAGAAAATCGATGGAATATAAAATGAGAGTTTCAGAATAAATTATTTTCTGCACAATCGCGTTTCATAGAACGAGAATTTACAGCCCGCTTGATATTGAAATAGAAAAAATGAGTTGACTCTTTAATTTATCAAATAAAAAAGTCCTTCCAGCCTGTTTTGTTTATGAACTAATTATTGAAGGAAAGTTGGACGATAACGAGGCTTGAAGGAGAGAGACTGAAAGTTATATTTTCTTTTCTCTGTGCTTTTGTTTACTACCGGAATAATTGATGCAGAACTAGAAATCGTCTTTGTTTTAAAAGTTTTGGGAACTTTCTGATGAAGTTGGCAAGCTTCCAAAGTAAATATCTCTTAAGTTTATTTTATTTTCTGGATTAAAATGTAAAAGAAAATGAATTATCTTTAGAAAGCACCACATGTGAAAGTATATAAAATAAGTTCGGAATAAGAAATGGTTGGCAATATGTAGTAAGTAATTTATGATTATAAGTCACTGGAAAATTATTTCAAAGCAGATTCAATATGTATCCTTAATTATTTGTGTCGATCATTAATCAGCAGTTCGAAGATAGAATGAAAATAACTGCAAAGGAGTAGGAACAATTTCCGCAATTTTTAATAATTTTTAATAATCTTAATATTTATTCATTTTCATATTTTCATAAATTTAAACTTTTAATAATTGAAATTATTTTCAGTCACTGGAAATTTATCTTGAACGATCATATCACTTTTTGGAATTTTTTCTATCATCAGAATTAAATCTGCTGATGAGCTTTAATTACACAGCCACAACAAAAAGTTGTATCCTTCGGGAATCCGATTCGGAAATCAGAATTTGAAAGTTAGCTCTTATTTTCAACATTACCTCAAAAAACATACTTTTTCTTTGTATAAAAAAGTATGATTTTTGAAGTTGCGTTGGAAACGGGAGTTAACTTTCTAATTCACCTCGAGAAACCGATGATTTTTTTTGTACGAAAAAGTATGTTTTTTGAGGTTATGTTGAAAATTGGATCCAAATTTCATATTCCAGCCTCAGATTCGGCGGATTCACTGCTCAAAATACATAAGAATTGACTAGTCGAGTCCGTCGGAGATCCAACTTTTTTGTGTGTCTGTATTATTACGATTTAATTCTTAATTATCCTTATTACAATCCTAATTATAATAATACATTAATGATTTTCAATTATTAATTTTTTATCCTGCATGATCTTTAATAATTAGGATTTTATCCATAATTATATTCACGCAATGGGTTTTTATCTGTAAATGATCTTCAATTAATAGGATTTTATTCCTAACGATTTTCAGTGATTAGGATTGCTAAAAAAAATCATAAATCAGTAAGAATCTATATAATAACATTTTTTCTGAATATAAGATCTTCACCTTTCGCTCCGCTGTGAAACGAACCACACAAATTCCAATTGCCGATCGGGTGCTTTTTCATTAAGCTACACGGAGAAAAAAATATCGCACAATGATATCGCAAAACCTCTGCATTGAATTAAGGCGCAATATGATAACGTACAAGAAAGTTCCGGAGATTTTTGGATATTATAATGCACTAACATCGCTTTTCCACTACTAGAATCCTCGTATATATAATACAATAAAATAATAATATAATGTAAAATCTTGCAATGTACGATATCACGATTTTACGCTCTTATAATGTGATAATTACGATATATAGCGCAGGAATTACGGTATATATTGCAATTCATGCGATATGTTTTTTTCCGTGTAGTAGAGAGATCGAGAGACGAATTCTTTTTCAGCAATATATCACGACTTGCTAGAGTGCTACGATGTAAGTGTGACCCCTGAACGGGGTTACATGGCACGGCTGCATGCTCTGTGGTGCGAGAACACCTGGAGCTATCGCACATTTCGCAGCAACGTCTGCGAAACCATGCTGAACTACTCCGTAAAAGGGACTATGTAAGCGGAACGCCTACTCTACTACAGCTAGAACAAGCCGGCAACAGAGAAAGGGAAGCGACACTAAGACCAACCGCGGGCAGACATCCAATAGATGAAGAGCGATGCTTTACGACCCGGAGAAACATCAACACCAAGGTTTCTCTCAAGCCTAATGATCTAGCTGAAATGGATGACGAGCTTCGTGGACATTTTTCCGGAGAATCCGACCTCTGGGCTATCAGTTATTGTGTGCATAATGCAGCGAGAGCTTTGGCCGATGCGAACCGTAAAACAAAACCAACGGCTGATCATAAGACCAAAAGACGAATGCATCCACTTGCCATAAAGATAGGCTGGGCAAGACAGTGCGCGTCCCGCATTAAGTGTGGGATTGACTACATCACATCTGGCAGGAATTTTACCGCCAAGGTTCGAAAGTTCGCGCGCGAATTCCGGACCCGTTATCACACACTTAACAAGTCAAAGCTGATGACGATCAGACAGCATATTTTTGAGAGAATACGGATACTATCTGACGCTAAGAGAAGTCTAGAGCGAATGGAGAGGTGGGTCAGAGAAAATCAACAGTTTCTCTCTGACCCATCTCGACTCTTCCAAGACCCTCCAGTTACTGTCGAACACCCACCCAAACCAGAGGAGGTCGAAATATTTTGGAGAGAAGTCTACGAAGTTCAGCATAGACTGGACGAAGACTCAGAAAATATAAAGAGCTTCAAGGAGTTATGTGTTGCCCTCATAACACCTGATAAAGAATGCACACCCATCACTACCGAGGAGGTGAAAAAAGTATTAAGAGGGATGAAGAACTATTCCGCACCGGGACCAGATTGTATCAAAACCTTCTGGTGGAAAAAGTTTTCTTCAACCCATCAGCTTTTGGCCCGTATTTTCACCTCATATTTGAAGTCGGAAGAGCCGATTCCTGAGTGGTTGGTGGAAGGGCGCACAATACTTCTGCCGAAAATAGACAACTTAACTGACCCGAAGAATCACAGGCCAATAACTTGTCTGAACACGCTTTATAAGATATTCACAGCTATCCTAAATGATAGGATTGTTCAGGCAATTGAACCTGTGTGACAAGAAATGTATGAACCATGAGGCTCAAAGAAAGGCGTAGCCGGATGTCGGGAGAACCTGCTCATCGATAGATGTGTCTGCAAAGATGCAGCATTCTACCAACGTGACCTATCGATGGCCTGGATTGATTATCGGAAAGCTTTCGATTCGACATCCCATAGACTTATCATCTGTCTTTTGGAAATCTTAAAGGTTTATCCGCAAATAGTTGGGTGCATAGAGAGATTGATGCCGCTTTGGGAAACCAGATTTACTCCCTCATCTGGAAAAAATCGTGTGCCAACTAACAAGGTAACCTTTCAGAGAGGTGTCTTTCAGGGCGACACCATGAGCCCGCTCCTCTTTTGCCTTACATTATTGCCACTATCTCTAGCACTTCGCCATTCCGACGGATACTTGTGCGACAAACCTGCAGATCGAAAGTACAAGCTCACTCATGTATTTTACATGGACGATCTTAAGATCTATGCTGAAAACAGAGAGCAACTGCATTTAGCTCTGGGGAATGTCGAACGATATACTAAGGAAATTGGAATGGAATTTGGGTTAGACAAATGCGCCAAGGTTTATTTGAAGCGAGGAAAACTTAATGGCATCCCTGAAGATCCTGAGCTCGTTGATAGAAGCGCCATACGACACCTTTGCGCTGGAGAGACTATTGCATACCTGGGTGTGCCACAGAGCCGCATTCAGGATGTGACATCTATAAAGGATACTCTCCGAAGCAGATACAAACGTCTCATCTGACAGATTTGGTCTTCCGAACTGTCGGCGAGGAACAAAGTATCTGCAACGAACATGCTGGCCGTCCCGGTACTACGCTATTCATTTGGAGTAGTTCCATGGACGAAGAACGAGCTCAGATCTCTTGATATCGGAACAAGAAAGGTTATGCACATGAACAAAAGCATGCATCTTAAGTCTTCCGTTTCGCGACTGTACATCTCACGCCGTCAGGGGATCGCGGAATATTGAGTCTTAAATGTCTTCACAACAGGATTATTCTGGGTACAGCACTCCTACGGCATTAACCTTAATATCGCTTTTCTAAATGCTCCTAGGAAAATTGAGTCAATTGTTGAGAATGGGAAGTGCCGCATATACTGGAACTTTATATTCTCGACAATTGTTTCTGTTGCTCACTCGAG
>NC_046664.1:108995709-109002308 GCF_010883055.1 Belonocnema kinseyi | reverse complement strand
GTAATGGGCAATCGATTGGCCCCGATGGGATTTCTTGTCCTATTCTCAGCAAATTTTAGCGGAGGATGAAGCAATGCGATGATGAAACCACCATAGATCATAGGTGGTTGGAAGATTGCTTTTGGAGGACTGGCCAATCTGGCTTACATCCTGCATAGCCGTTTACCTTTAACAACGGGCCACATAACACATTTGTCACAGCAAGTTGCCAGGTGACCTAAATAGACTTTAAATTGGATTTTCCAGGATGCGGGCTAACCCAACTATCGACAATAGGAGAAACAAAAGGAAACTTTAAGATAAATTTGGACTAATTGTAAGTTCTATATCAAAATTCTAGCCAAAAACGATAAAAACTCATTTAATCTGGAGTGTTAAAAACTTCTAGAATTGATTTTATATATTTCTAGAAGGAATCCTTGAATTAATTGTTCTATAATTATCGATAGAAAAATACTTTTTCATCAAAGCAATATGAATTAAAAAACGGAACTCTCAAATATTTATAAATTACTTTCTGTTGACAGAACTTGGAGCAATGATTAAAGTTCAATCCAAGAAATAATTACGATGCTTATTTTCTGAAAGTGCCCTTAAAGAGGCAAAGCTCGACTGTTTGATTTGCTCTTTTGAAAAGCTTGGTGTATAAGTTTTCCAGACAGAAAGCTCTACTTATCGATCAAAGAGGAACGAACGAGTTTCATTCCTAGAAGCTTGTTTACAGTTGAAGGTATAATAAATGCAATCTGCCTCTTCGTTTGATGATTTCAATAATCACTGAGAAGTAAATGACATTTGATCAAATATAGTTTAAATTAAATAACGTATTAAATACTTATTGAATACCTCTCTTCAAATAATCGGGAATCTTTCGGCATTCACGAGGCTTAGCAACATGTGAAAAAATAAAACAGCATCCAAAGTGAAATCCTTTTACAATCCTTTAAGAGTCTTTTTCTACCTAAACGCTCTGTGTTCGATAAACGAAAGACGTCCTAATACATGAGCAGACCGTGGAAAGCATTTCGATTTGTTAATCTTCTGTTTGACAATTTTCTCAAGGAAAGAGATGAAAAGGCGACGTCCAGTCTGTCAAAATTATGAAGACACGGGAAACACATTTTAATTAATTTGGAAGTCTTCCTCTTGGTCCTTCATAACGATTTCTAATCATTAGAGAATCCTCTTCACATGATCCTTATTTATTAACGAAATATCTACTAATTCTTAATCATTAAGTAATTATGAACGTATTCTTAATTTAAAGTTAATAATTAGGGAAACCTCAGTATAGGTGGACATTCATTTCGCATTAATAACAGACATCAGACAAATTTCATGTACAAATAATAAAAAATTATAATAATTTACCTTTATTATTTCTTCGATTTTTGATCCCTGGCTATTATAGAATATTTGAACTTTACGTTCTGATTATCTCACACATACTTGTTCCCAATATCTTAATGATCCTCAATTAATACGAAATTTTCCACAACGATCTCTAAACTTGAAGAAATTACTTTTACCAAATAAAAAACATAATGAAGCTGATTTTTGATTTTCAGAAAAAAGGGGTTTATCCATTTTAATTCGAACCCTAGCATAATTCTAATTAATTAAAATGCTAGGTCCAATAAAGAATTCAATTCGACATTAAAGTAAGAACTAAACACAGCGAAAACCACTCCATACAACAGAAAAGGCCATCAAATCTAATACTCCTTATTAAAGCACAAAATGCAAAATACAAATCTAAAATTGGAGGTATTTTTAGGAAACATCAACATACACAACAGCCAGGATCGTGTCAGGATAGGAAATTATGAAGGAAAATGTTTACTAGGGTGGTTCTTAATTCTGTAATTTTAATTAATTTCTTCCACCTGATTTTTTCTTGAGGTACTGCTAGATAAAATTTAGTAAATTGCAGCTCACTTGGATAATATCTAGGTGTTATGAAACTTCTCTGAAGTTTTTAGTTCATTTAATAAATAATGCTCTAGTTTGACTTTTGATCCCTGGCCTATGACGTGTTATCTTTGAACCATGATTCAGACGTTGATAATATTATTGATCGTAATGGTGCAGGCGAATTCTGAAGTTTAAACACTTTTCGATTTTTTTTTAAAGTTGGGTCAAATGATGAAGTTTGAATCATGGAAGAACTTGACCAAGCCTAAAAGATGTTGATGTGAAAAAAAGTGAAAATTAGTTTTATTATTATCAAATCACAACAAAAAAACATTTGCAAAAAATAATTACCAACGTTTCGGCACTCATACAGTATCCTTATCAAGGCAGGCCAAATTGAAGCAGGTAGGAATAGCAACGAAACCACGTTGCTCTCGCCAAGATACCTGAGAATTCTCAGGAATTAATAAAAAAACAGGAACAGCAACGAAACCATAATGCTCCTCCCTGATATCTGACAATTTTCAGGTATCAGGGAAAAAGCGTCGTGGTTTCTTTGCTGTTCCTACCTGTTCAAATGTTTCTTGTCTTGATAAGGGTGCTGTATGAGTTCCGAAACGTTGGTGATTATTATTCACAAATGTTGTTTTGTTTTCATTTGATAATGATAAAAATAAAAAAGAAGCAACAAATAAAAAAGAGAAGGAAGGGAATTTATTTGGATGGCTTCTCATATTTTTTTCTTCTTTTTTATTTATTGTCCACAAAAAGATTTTTTTCTTTGATTTTTTTAGAAATTTTTTTTTAAAATTACAATAGGAACATTTTATGGTAGTTGTCCAAATTTTGTCGTTGATTTCTCGGGTTTATTTTAAGGAATTCTGCACATTAACTTGATCATGAGACGTTAAATCGAATTTTAAGATTGACTTTAATCTAATTTAAAATTGTTTATTTTTATATTGTAATTGAATATTATAAACTTATTTCTAATTAGTTTCTTTATGTACATGATTGCAAATTTAAAGATTATAATTTTAATACTTTTTACATAACATCCTAAGTGCGAATTGCCGGAGCTGAATATACGGCCCAGTGCTGGTCCGATTTTGGCAGCCAAAGGTCGGCTAAAGTTATTGGGCCAATGTCGGCATTTTAATCGGTCCAGTGTTGAGCCAGTGCTGGCAGCCTATATTGGCTATTTATATTTGCCGATCCTCCGCCGATGCTTGGCCCAGTATCAGCACTTTATGGGGCCAAATCTCAGTTTTAGTACGGGGAACCTTGTTTCACAAAGATCAGCCAAAGTATGGCCCATTGACGGTACATTACTGGGCCAAGTGTCACTTTTATCACGGCAAACCATGTTTTATTTAAATCGGACCAATGTTGAGCCAGTGATGGCAGCCCATATTGGCTATTTATATTTGCCGATCCTCCACTGATGCTTGGCCCAGAATCGGCACTTTATTTCGCCAAGTCACACTTTTAGCATTTAATAAACAAATCTTACACGAAACATAAAAAAATGTATTGAAAAATTGTCAAAGTTCACGATGAAATTCGCTAAGTTCTGTCATTAAAAATTTTTAATGTTTATGAAAAATTACATTTCCTGTCATTGCAAAAAGTTGCAAAGTAGGCTACAACGGAAAAAACCGAAATATTACGCAAAGAAAAGTTGCAATCGATTTAAATTATTTATTTAAAAATGATTTTATTGCTATTCCTGTTAACAGTTCGTGTGTTTTACATTTACACTACATCCCATAATAATAAATAATTAGAAAAAGAGAGCGATACCCCGTAGCGTTAGAAATTTTATTTGTAATATATAATGTTCAAAATGTGATATATGTATATTCAATCTGAATAGATCATTAATATTTATATTCAAAGTAGTCGCAATCAATTAATATTTATTTTTTAAATACCTTTTTTCATATCCTTAGACTTTAGACTATAGCAGTATTGATACCCAATGTTGGGCCGACAATGGCAGCCAACCCTTGGCTGCCAATTCAAGGCCATAGTTATCAATCTGGCAATGGCATGACGATGGCAGCTAGGTTTGGTCCAATACTGGTACCCAGTGTTGGGCCGACAATGGCAGCCAAACCTTGGCTGTCAAGTGCAGGCCATAGTTATCATTCCGTCATTGGTGCGATAATGGCAGCCGAGCTTCGGCATTACAACATTATAAACATTATGAAGGTCCTATTTGAGTTTTCGTAGTTCATAACAATTAAAAAGAGCAAAAGAAATAAACCATGTGTAGCATGTGGGTAAGTTAAATAATTAGTAATATCAATATTATTCAAATAACATTATGCAATTCATGAATACGAACTTTAAATTGATGTTTAATAAAAATGAAAATAAAAAAATATAAGGTATAAATTTATAAAATAAAAATATGTATTGTAAGAAGGATATTTATAATATACGAGAAACTCTCGTTTTCAGTCCATTGTCGGGGATTGCCTGCAAATAACTTTACACTGAATTCCGGGGGATCCAAACTTACAGAGCCTGGGCTGTCTGAACCGTTTCCAATTGGCGGGTATGCTAATGCAAAATATACTTGACTGAATACTAGCGTACTGCAGCCCTTCCGCGTTGACAGTCACACCCGCTCTTGCTCTGCTCCCCTAAGAAATTGCAATAAGCAATAGTTCTAGAAAGGCCGAGTAATGAGAGTACTGAAATTGAGAGTATAGTGTATGTTTTCATCTTATGTATTTATACCTTATACTTTTCCCTATTTTTATTTTTATTTAACATTAATTCAAAGTTCTTACTCATGAATTGCATAATACTATTGGCATAATATTAATATTACTAATTATGTAACTTACGCACATGCAACACGAGTTTTATTTCTTTTGCTCTTTTTAATTATTATTAAGTATGAAAACTAGGGTGGTCCAAAATTGTTTTTTTTCTTCTAATTTTCAGTCATATCACCCAGAAATTTGTTCGAATCCACACAAAAATAAATCGTCTTAAAAAAAAAAAGATTGCTAGAGATGACGCAAGCGCCCTGAAGTTTAACACGTATTTTCCAAAAGAAAAAAAATACATAAAATTCTACTTTATACTGATAATTAGCTCTTATATAAATTGGTTAAACAATTTATTATCGTTTTTAGAAATTTTCTATTAGAAAAAAGTTAAAAAGTCACGGTTTAAAAAAAAATGTCCACTTTTTGTCAAATTTTTTATTATGCTGCGACAAATAATGACATAACTAAAATTATTGTTTAAACAAATTATTGTTGTAAAAAACTACCTTCTTCTATGGTAATGTCAAACAGTTGCTTTTTTATTTTCCACTTTTTATCAACTTTTGACTATACTCAGTAAAGTAATAATTATTACAAGTGAACAAACAGGAAGAGTAAGGGGGAAATAGCGTGGCGGATAGACTTAGATGGATAGTAAGTGGATGTGGACAAGGAGGAAAGTGGACGAAGAGTTTATAAGAGAAAAAAGAAGAGAGAGTGCATGGGGTAAGCACAAACCAAAATTGATACAAAACAAGTTTGAATAAGGAAAATTAGTATTGCGCGTATTGGAAAAACTTGAAGAGTAATGGTAAGAGGAAATGGAAGCCCTGTAATGTTTTATGCACTTGTAAGATTAGATCATATGTAAGAACTAGTAAATAATAAGAAGGCGAAGCGATTATAGGTTGAGTTAAGCATAAGGCATAGTAGTTGAGTGAAATTGTAAAATATGTAAACAGAACGGAGCCCTCAAACCCGTAAAACAGAAAGTAATAAATTACATACATACATAAAAGTTAACAAGCATAATTGTTCAAGCAAATTATTATTATTATCAATTCTCTTTCTTCAGACAATTACTAAAAAGTTGCGTTTTTTCTTAAATTTTTAACTTTTTGTCAACTTTTTACTTAGTGAGTTAATAATTCATGCAAGTTAGGAACAAATATTAAATATTAATATTAATTTAAACAAAAAGGCTCTCAGTCATTACTTTAAGGAGAATTTATATTTAATATGATCCATATAGAAAATTAAAAAAATATTTCAAATATCTGTATTATTTCAGAAAAATATATTCATAAAAAAGAAATAGATTTTTTAAATACAATTATTTCAAATGTTTATTGACTTTATTGACTCTATGTTAATTATTTTGTATTGACTTTATTGAAAATAGTACTATTGACAATAATAATTTATTAAGAGAATTGTTTTGTTAAATTGAATTAATTATTAACTCACTTCAAGTCAAAAGTAAACAAAAAGTTCAAAATTTCAGAAAAATAACCGCAATTTCGAGAATTATTCAAAGACGATATCATTGAAAATAATAATAAATCGTTTAAATAATTATATTTCTTAACATTAATGTATGTATTTAATCTCTCCCTTTTCCGGGTTTGAGGGCCTCCGCTCCCTGTACATATATTTACAATTCCATCCTTAGTCTAACTTAACTACTACTTATATTCTACTAGTTCGCATTGCGTAGGATAAACAATAGTAACTGTAGTGATATTAATTCCTAAGATGAGCGAGCTTCCAGGGCTTCCGTTTCCTCTTACCATAAAGAAAAATGCATTTTCCACAATATTGAAAACAATTTTCGTTTTTTACTGTCCCTTTTCAGGATCACCCGTTTGGCTCTGCCCTACTCCCTTGCTTTCCCTTACT
>NC_046664.1:108979289-108995609 GCF_010883055.1 Belonocnema kinseyi | reverse complement strand
ATTCACTGAGTCAAATGCTGCTTTGAAATCTACGAACAAAGCGACTAGTCTCCCTTTCTTTCTCCCCAAATTTCTGTTAACTATATAGTTAAGTACGTAGATATTGTCTATAGTTCCCATTCCTTTTCTAAATCCCGTTTGATTATGTGGGATACTTTCTTTTTGTTATACCTGCCTCTCCAACCTATTTCTTAAGATTTCTGCATACATTTTATAGCCGACTGACATGAGAGTGATCCCTCTGTATTCCTCTACCTTCTTTCCTTCCCTTTTCTTGACAAGCGGTATCACCAGTCCCGTCGTCCACTCTTCCGGCCAATCTTCCCCTTTCCATACCTTGTTGCAGATCTTCCACATCCCATCCCTAATCCCTTCTCCTCCAAACTTCATCGCTTCGTTCTCCATCCCATCTTCTCCCGTCGCCTTGTTTCTTTTTAACCTATTTATTGCTTCATCCACTTCTTTTCTTGTTATCTCGTTCCCTTCCACCATTTCTCCTTAAACTATCCTACACTTTTCCCCATTGATCTTATTTTGCTCTGCCCCTAATAGACCCTTAAAATAATCCGTCCATTCCTCCATTTCCATTTCTTCGTTAACGCCCTTCCTTTCCCCTCTATCCCTATTTATCACATCCCACACCCTACCTTTTTTGATTGCTTTTCTACCTCTGCTTTAAATTCTTCATTTCCCCTCTGTCTTTTTATTTCCAGCATCTTCTCATGTTATTTTTCCCTCCTGTTATACTCCTCCTTCTCCATTTCCCCTCTTCTCCATTTGCTCACACACTCTTTTATTCTCTCTTTACTCTCCCAGCATTCCTCGTTCCACTAGCCTCTCTTTCCCCCTACTCTTTCTTCATTAGTACCCAGCTCATCCTTTACCTTTTCAATGGACCCCTTCAACCTTTCAACTAAAGAGTCTATTTCCTTCTCTTTTTCATACCTAACCTTCTCCTTTTCCATCTTTTGTTTAAACTCGTTTAATTTATCTACCCCCCAGATTCCCATTTTCGTGTTTCGTTCGCACCCTTTTTCCTTTCTCCCTCTGCCGCGCTTACTGACGCCTCTTCTTAGTGTCTTAACATTAATCAACTATTACCTCAGCCTAATTGAAAATTGGAGAATAAGTAAACATTTTTTTTTAAACCGCGAATTTTTATCTCTATTCTAAAAAACAATAACAAATGGGTAAAAAATGTACGCATCTAATTATCAGTACAAGATAGTATTTTATGTATTAGGAACAATTTGCATTAAAAACGGTCAAAAACTCATAATTAGTGCCAAAAACTCGCAAACCCCTTTTTTCACTTATCGAATTTTCAGGGGCCCTATAAAAGATACTTATGGGTGTGTTATTTAAAAAGTAATATATTATTCGTATTCTAAAGCTAATCGTGAAGGGTAATGTTGACTTTCAACTCGATTTACCTAATACTAACGATTCTGAATAAAATTTACAAAAACGTATTTTTTATGAGAAATATCTGTTAAAATTCATGGGACTTGCACCGCCTTTAAATATATATGTATATTTTAAATAATTTTTTTATATTATAATTCACATTAATGTTGTAATTATAATATCCACTAGGCATCTTTACAATTTCAAACCATCTTTTTATCTGCAAAAAAATTATTTTATACAAATTTGTAGACTTTAAAAGTTCCAATAAGTGTTTCACAATTCTAATGTTTATCGATTTTTAGGATATTACAATTATTGTATTTTTAACTTGTAAAAACATAAAAGTTTCATTGTACCTTTGAACAGAACAAAATTTTTAATCCCATCAGGTTTCTTTTTTCTGTACTATTCGATTATTTTTATTAATTTAATTAATTTTCACTAAATTTTAATTTGCCGCATATCCCGAAATGTTCCGAATATATATGGTAAATATATAAATAAAAAATGTCTTCGTAAGTTATGAGACATTTTGAATATTTAAGTAAATTATTATGTATAACATAAATGATCCATTTTAACATAATAAAAGGTGAACAAAAGTTGTAAATAGAAATCTGAAAAATGGGCTTCACTCCACACATTTTTTAATATGATAAGCTAGTTTGAAGAAAAACAGCTTTTAATGTCAAGAAAAGAATTTTTCGAAATTTAAATGCTGATAATTAGATAACGTTTTTAATTGATTAAAATTAAACTCACCCAAAATCTTGTTTCGCATGTATTAAACTCAAGCATATAATTTAAAAAATTGAGACCCGTACAAGAAGCAACATTTTTGGATTTTTTCGTAACAATATAAAAAAATGCAAATTTTTCAGCTGAATTTTTTGTTGGGTTTAAAAAATGTTTAAATTTTGATTCTTTTTTTAGTAACAACAGCAACCGAGAAATATATTCTGATACTAATATTATGCTGCAGAAAATCACACCAAGGAATGTTGTACTAATTGTATTTTAATTGTTGAGCGATTAATATCATTAGATTGTTTTATACTATTATATGAGTAACGTATCCGAGTTATATGGTCATTTTCGCAGGGTTGATCACTCATTATAATGATAAATTCTCGTCTGTTGATTATAACACATATTCATTGTTCATATGTTTTGAGATCGCATATAGTTTAAATCTGCTCTAATTTATTTACTTGTTTTAAAAAAAAATAAAAATACGTCTTGTTTTTAAAATATTTACAATTTCTTTCCCCTAATTTGTTATTGTCATTAATCTGAGCTTCTATTGCTTTACAATTTGTTTCAGAATTGAATATAAAACATAACTAGAAAATTTTACTTTGAGAAATTTAGAACAAAGATTAGATGGTTTTTAACTTACTGTTATTGCTTATTTTCATTTTGTAATAATGTTTATTATTATAATATGTATTATTATTTATATTTTCCTTTATCATTATTTATTATTATTATTATTACTTATTACTTATCATTATTATTCACCCTCGTCCGTATGGTGGGTCTTCTATGGCACAGGGCTTTTTTATATTTCAGAACATGTGTTTGAATAATTAATTTAAAAAAACATAAAGTTGGCAATAGAAAAATTGTTTCTCGCAATTTATTTTATAGGCTCAGGAGAATAACTGTAAATTTTGACAGATTTTAATAATAAAAATAACATTACAAAAACCTCATAGGCATGAAATACCCACCATGCGGACCGCGTATGTGAAATCATTGACCATTCGGACGAAGGGTTTAAGAATACAATTAAAAATGGATAAAGAGTATAAAGGCAGCATTTTCTGTTACATACAAGCTTGCAAAGGCTCTTCTTGGACTGATTTGGCAGTAGTCTCGATTGAGTATATTGAAAAATCCAAAACATTCATAACAATACCTGGATATTATCGAATAAAATTACAAATTCGTAGTCATTTGATTTCCCTTATATGTATAACCATATTAAGCGGTAGGATGGGAGTGCAACATTTTTAATAAAACAAAAATTAACGCAGTTAATAAGAACCACCCTAATGTAAAGGCTACAAGGTACCATTTATAAAATATCCATTGAGGAAAATAATGCTGAAAAATGGTACAGTAATAAACAAGGTATCGTAATATGTATTAAATGATTAAAAATATGAGTATGTGCATATAGTAAAATATATATAGAACAGCTGCAGCCGCCGAGCGATAACTTTTATTCGCCGATGAAGGAAGCTTCAAACATACGACAGAGACATTATACAAATTACGAATATATACGTCAGCTGGCAATATGTTCACGACTCGAGAGCACAGCGAGTTGACAAACCTGTAATGGCGATCTTCGCAGACCATTTGCTGGTGCCATCCAGTACTGATTGCTTCACTGAAGTCATGTGACCAATGTGGGACTTGTCGTCGACCCCAAAGACTGACCTAAACTCCCACGAGATTCACATGAAGGTACCGTAAACTCGATTTCAATTTGTTACCTTTGGATTGTATTTTTTCCACATCTATTTCTTTTTTTCTCACGTATCCGGCGCGCGGGGTCGAGGCTTTTGCGAATATTTTTTGCGTTAAGTTTCTTCCTGAGGCTTTTAAAATCTGTGGATATTTTCAGTTTTCACGATGACAGAGAGCTTTTCATATGAACTATAAAGACCCTACTGAAAATTCCTATAAAGGTTCCTACATAGGAGCCTACACAGGATCCTATATAGGACCCTACATAGGAATTTATATATTTCACCTATAGGTGCCTCCCATAGGAAACTACATATGACCCTATAGAGGATCCTGTATAGGTTCCTGTATATGTTCCTGCATGGGACCATATCCAGATGCGCAGCAGTAGGTACCATTAGGTACCTTATTAGGGAGTGTCCTATACAGGCACCTATATATGATCTTATGTCATTTGCTATAGTTGGCATCTATAGGTTCCCGTATAGGATCCTATATAGGTGAAACATATAGGATCCTATACAGGTTCCCATGTAGGATCATATGTACGTTCCTATATAGGGTTCTATATAGGTACCTATATAGGCATTTTCAGTAGGGAAGATCAAAAACATGCTTCACGCAGTCATTATTATTTCTTGGAACAAATTTCAATTCAGAAAAGATTTAAAATTTACAATTGAAATAATAAAATAATATTTAATTGTTTTTATACTGATTTGAAGATGGACGTTTTATAGTATTGAAATTTAATCTGAAATTATCTTTTGATTTGACAACATTCGACAGAAAATACAATTTGTTAAAGATTGTTGTTAAAGATATTTTTCTTGGCGATTATTATTTAAAGGTACTTTTTATGAAGATGAATGTGTGCATATTTTTCTAACAAATTTCTTGAATTTCATACGTTCTTGTTTTTTTTATTAAAATAAATATACGTTAATTACATTTAAAGAATCAATTGTTAAGGTGACAGTTTCTATGTTAAATTATGCAATATACACAAGGCGACGGATTGGTTGTGCAAATAGTCTTTACAAAATGTGACGTAAATTCTCTGTGCCTCATATTTTCATATCCATGGAATTTTTTCATTTTAAACCCAAGAAACTATTTTGAAAACTATTTCGTGATATACTCGTATTTATGACATGATATATTAGGGCAACTTCAACTCTGTTTATAAAACTAAGGATTTCAACATTTTGGAAAACGCAAACTTTAAAGCCAGGATTTTAGAAATAAGTTAAAAATTCTGAATTTAAGTACATAAAATAATTAAGAGAAAAGTTTTCAAATGTATTCCAAAAAGATTTCTATCGTAGGTTTCAAGCATGAATTGGTTCTAGTTTTTTAATCAGGAACATCCCATAGTTCATTACATAATATATTGAATGACATACTGCTATGCACAAAAGACTGGGATTTAGACATAAGAATAGTAATTAAAAAGCATTTGCAGATTAACATGGGGTAGGCATATGAACGCCCAGTAGTTAAACCGTTCGAATTTCTTAAGAAGTTCTTTAATTTGTAGTTCGTACAATAGATCTGTCATCCTATGTCTTATTTTTCCAACTGATATAAAATGTCAAATATTTCAAATTGTTGTTGTTAAATTTAAACGGGGATAACAATTTCATGAAATAAAAATAAACCAAAAAACATGTATGTCCTATCCTCTTTAAAAATAATGTATGCAAATATGAGGCATTATTTCTGAACAAAATGACTGAGTGTTATATTTGCGACAGGTAAACATTGATAAGAGATGTCAAACTATTTTCATGGTTTCCGACTCATTATTCGAGTTTTCGTTTGGGCACATATTTCAGTTAGTTCGACGAATACTGTTGACATGCTATGTACATAACCTTTCGTAATTAACGACAGTTGGTCGATCAACCTGTTAACGACATCGTCGATTAGTTGATGGCACAGTACCAAATTTCGCTACCTTCGACCCCTGCCTCGGTCTCGTGGTCCCGAACAACTTATCGATGTTGCACCGAGAAAAATTTGTTCCGAATTTCGCACGGAATCTTATCATACTTAAATTGCAACACATGGGCCGTACTTCCCTTGTACGAATTTGAGCGATTTCAATATGACGATAATCAATATTAAAAACGTGTGTAATACGTACTCACTGGGTATGCTTTTTTCCTTTTTGTTTGAATATTTTGACTCCGATAACTGTCATACTATAACAGCAGTATTTCATGCAAAAATGACTCGCTTGTTGTGCCTATATCGCATTACATATTTGCTGACGGAAGTAGAAATAGCATCCTATACGAAATTCGCAACAACTTTTCTCGACGTAGAAGAGAAGAAATTCGTACTAAATTTCGAGAATCCAAAAATTATGATTCCAAAAAAATGTGATATCAATGATTAATATTTTGTTTGCGTTAGTTCTTATTGCCTTAGGACATGAATACTTCAAGCTACAATTCAATTGAATTCTGTTTATTAGTTCTTTCGTTGCAAATTTTAGTCGCTGCAATCACATTTCAAATAATCGCTTTTAATTTTAAATCGTCCACTAAGTCAACTTTTTATTAGCCAGCTCAGAATTATCGCACTTTCTGTAATTCCCATTTAAAATTATGAGTATTTCCAATCCTTATAAATGGAAGGCTTTCGATTTCAAATTACGGAAATTTGGAGGTTTTGATTTTCAAATTGTCGAAACCTTCGAGGGTTCGTTCAAATATTATATCAGTACTTTCTTGCGTGAGATTCTGCGCCTTCCACAAAAATTTGTTTCAGATCTAGTCGCCACATCAAGTGTAACATTAATTTATTAAAGAATTATTTTCTAAATAATAAGTTATTAAAAATTTTGTTTAAGTTAACTGTGTGCTTTTAATTACTTCATAGAATAGCAATAATATTTTTTTTAATTTTAAGACTTTTGATTTATTTTCTTGACTATTTCATTAGAATCAAGTTCGATTAATTCACAATACTTTTATTCTAAATTAATGCAACTTGAAGGTCTGCCATTTTAAATCATTACAAAACTAATTGTTTGCAATTCATAACTTTTTACTAGAATATGATTTTTGAATCTTGAAATTTAAATCCTTTTCTTGTTATGTAATAAACAAGTGATCAGTTGCGCCACTCCCACCCCCCACTTATAAATTTAGCCTTTTTCAGTTTACTGAATTGCGCCGCAAATTCAATAAACAATCTAAACTTAAGAGTTATAGCAAGTGTTACACTCAGTGGGAAGGGGGGGAGGCAACCAGATTTTTCATTTTAAAAATTAAATTTAAGACCGAATGATCTTAAAGAACTCTGAATGCGCCAGTAAGCGCTACCAAACAAAAATTTAATACCACCCTGATAACCGCGTTGTCACCTAATTAAAAAAGGTCTCATTAGAGGGAGTGGAGGGGGTGGGGACAGTTTAAGGTCGATGTCAAATCCTCTACAGTAATATTAAATCAAGAATAATGGACAGGGAGGAATTCATCTTTAAATTTGCTCATATGCACCACCAACATTTTTTTGAAAATCTTGAAAATTGTACACGATACGGAGTTTTTAACATTGTGCGAAGTGATGGGCAAAGAAAAAAAATCATTTAATCTTAAGACTCTCTGCAGTCCTTCTGGCATAACCTTCAATGCGCTCATATGCACTAAAAAGTCTTGTTACGTCCCGGGATGTCTCGAGGTCACATGTCCTTCTTTACATGTCTTAGGACGAGGGATGCAGGAGGATATTCTTATTTTTATAATAATCAATTAATGTCTATTTTTCCGTCTTGCATGAAATTGTATGTATGTATGTATGAGGCTGAAACTTCAATCTGGATTTGCTTGGGTTTTCCCCTACCCTTCGGTTCGGTTATTGTCGAGGCGTACTGAAATTTAATATTCCATATTATTATTCAAGTTAATAAAAGCTATTTAATTTTCTCGAAAACCGTTATTAAAAACTGATATTTTCCCGGTCATAATGGATTTTTGAAATTTAATCGACTTTTGGTCTTAGAAAATTTGTTGTTTCTGACCTGCATTCCAATCTCAGAATTTTACTCCTCTAAAAATGCATTTCTAACTACTTTAAAGTCTGATCGTCAATTCAGTTTTAGCCGAATGTTGATACGTTTTTTCTTTTACTCACAATTGATTTTTGAAGTTTTATCTACTTTTAAAATAGAACTTAGTCGTTTGATCCCGCGAAACTGTTCCCAACCTGTCATTACACGTTTTTTTGATTTAGTTTTGGTTGTAGTTTCCTAAACGATTGTTTTCAATTACCTCTAAGCTAACAGGGAGGTATTAGTTTTTTTTTGAATGTTTATTCTTTATTTTAATTTCACAACAAATTTTACCTGATTCACAAGTTTTTTTTTGACCGAAAAAAAAATCGTTTAAAAATGACAACCCCCGACGCAGGTACTCTGTTTAACACATCGTTCAATAAGTCCCGAGACTAACAACGAAAACAACATTTTTTTTTCAAAAATCATTTTTATTCATCAACCTCCTCATTCGAGCCAAATTTTTTTTCCCTGGAGCATTTTTTTGAGATCAGCAAAGAGCCAGTAGTCGCTAGGGGCTAAATCTGGCGAATACGGGGGGTAGGGAAGCAAATCAAAGCCCAACTCGTTGATTTTTGCCATTGTTTTCATGGACTTGTGGCATGGTGCATTGTCTTGGTGAAAAAGGATTTTTTTCTTCTTCATGTGCGTTGGTTTTGCTGCGATCTCCTCCTTCAAACGTACCAACAAGTCAATATAATAACCATTATTGATCGATTTACCCTTATCCAGGTAGTCAATAAAAATGACGCCATGTGTATCCCAAAAAACAGACGCCATGACTTTGCCAGCAGACTGCTGCGTTTTTGGACGCTTTGGGCGGCTTTCGCCAGCCTTGAGCCACTCAGATGATTGCCGATTCGAATCCGGAGTGAAATGATGTATCCATGTTTCATCCATGGTCACGTATTGACGCAGGAAATCCTTTTTATTGCGAGGAAATAGCGATAACCACCTCTCTGAATCGTCGATACGTTGCTTTTTTTGTTCAATTGAAAGTAATCGCGGCACCCACTTGGAAAAAAACTTTTTCATGCTCAATTTTTCATGAAGGATTGTAAATACGCTTCCAGATGATATCTGTGTCATCTCTACAATCTCACGGACCTTTACTTTGCGATTTTTCATTACGATTTTTAAAACTTCACTCACATTTTCCGGTGTAACGGCTTCCAATGGCCTACCCTAACGTTCCGCATCGTTTGTGTCCGTACGACCACGTTTAAACTCAGCATACCAATGACAAATCGTTGACTTGGATGGAGAGGAGTCCGGGTAACGTTTTTCAAGCCACTGCTGGGCTTCTACGGTGTTTTTATCCATTAAAAAGCAATGTTTAATCAACACGCGAAACTCGCTTTGTTCCATTTTTCAAACAAATTACAAAGTGACTTTACTCTAACCTCGATAACTCTGCTGTTTGTGGTCCAATCGACGTGAAATTTTTACACGTTTCATGTGAAGGTTCGTACTCTACGAGAACGTTGTTAGTTTGGTACTACTAGCACCATCTCTGGGTTAGTCTCGGAACATATTGAACAATGTGTTATGTACCATCAAAGCGCGTTATCTAGTGTTCCTGAATTTGATTGATACAGACCGGCCTTGCGAACTTTCGCGTTCAACGTTGAAAACGCGGAAAATCTCTTTTTAAAAGAATGTGATAAAAAGCTCTTCGTGCGCGGAGTCATCGCGAAATTAAAGGGAGCCGCTAAGGAATCAGTCGACGGGTACAATTTCAATGATATAAAGGGTCTCTTAAAACATGTAAAGAAAAACTTTTCAAGCGGTCGCGACTTCAAATATTATCATCAGCAATTAGCAAGAGTCGCGATGCTTCCTGAAGAGACCGTATCTCAGTACGCCGCACGCGTACAGAATCTGGTACGTAGAGCAAAGTCTTGCCTCGCCGGCACTGATCGGGAAGCGCATTCGGATGCTCTATTTGAGGCTATTAACCCGAAGGGTAGCTTCCTAGACGGTTTACCCTCAGAAATTGAAATTCGCGTAACTGAAAAAAAACCTGCTACGCTGGAACATGCGTTCGACGAAGCTCGCAAAGAAGAGCGTTGATCACGGCAACGCTTGGAAACGCGCGAAACCGCGGTTAGATACTCATGCTATCCGGCCTCGTACAAACGCTACCATAACCCTAAAACGTGCGAGAATTATCACCGATCCCCCTCACCATCTTCACATAAATCATATACGGAATCAAATTATCGCGATTTTCAACAATACGACCCCTATCATCGCGAAAATCACCCCGTACACATCTTGAATCGCGACCACCCTTATCATCCGGCCTTAAGAACGCTGTCGTGCGAAAATCGCAAAACAAGGAATAAAAATGTAACCTGGAGTGACAATTTTAGATCCGAGGCGAATCGAGCCTTGTTTTGCGTATTCTGCAACGCTATAGGGCATGAACTTTCTCGTTGTAGAAATCCCGCAAACCCCTGCCGAGCACCTCCGTCAGTCCAACTGCGATCTCCCTCTCCGTCTTATCAAGGTACGCCAGAGTTCACCGGAAAGAGCGCTTCTGGGCATTTAAACTCCCAAGATGCTCGCCATGCGAACCCGACGGCGAGCGCACAGACGAGGGCTGCCAGGATTGCAGTGGTCGCTATGCAGTCAGGTGTCAGCAATGTTATTCCCGCTGCCCAGTTGTCAAGGTTAACGTTGGACAATTGAAGGATAGTAAAGGTATTTTCTTCGTTGATACAGGTTGCGCAGTGAACTTGATAAAACAAGATCAATTGCAACCAGACACTCCTGTGAATATCAACGAGCGAATAACCATTACGGGAATCACGGAAGGATCAATACCTTCTTATGGATCCGCCATCCTAAAGGTATTTGATACACCCGTAAAATTCTACGTGATGCCAAATAGCCTCAGAGTTCCTAATGATGGTATTCTCGGCGGAGAATACTTTTATCAGGAACAAGTAACAATTTCATACTATCATAAGACAATTGTTACGAGGAGCCCACTAATCACTCCTATACCCTTCATTAACCCGCAAAATTTTGCAGATCGGTATGACCATGAAGCTTACGAGTTCCCGCTAAAAGCACCTGTTTTGACGCTTACAGCGCGAACTCGACATGTCGTTTCCATCGAGGTCATAAACAAGGATTGTAAGGAGGGTTATCTGCCACTTATCGATGCCGGAGAAGGTGTTATTATCGGTAACTCAGCGGTGTCCAATGAAAATGGCCAATGCTGTGTTATGGCTATTAACGTCGGCTATGAAGATGTCGATATACAGATAGCTCCCCAAACAATCATACCATATGATGTTTATGATACAGAATCTCCATCAGACTCCGATGAGGAGCTCGAAAAAATCATGAAAAAACGTTCGGGTCCGCGACTCTCAAGGAGACAACGCGTGCGTCGTATTTGCGAGCTCGTGGGCGTCAAGGATCTGCCATCCGAGGAACGAAAGAGCGTGATCAAACTCATTGAGGAGTTTCCTTATTTGTTTTTCCTCCCAGGCGATGAGTTCCCAGGTACCAACCTAGAACAACATACTGTTCCCACCACGGACGATGTACCGCTGGTGACAAAACAGTATCGCTATCCGCCTGTCCATAAGGAGGAAATAAGAAAGCAAATAGAGAGATTGCTCGAGCTCGGTGTGATTAAAGAATCAAACTAGCCTTACAATTCGCCTCTTTCGATTGTTCCTAAAAATCCTGACGCTGAAGGAAACCGAAAGTGGCGAATGGTAATCGATTTTCGAGCTTTGAATGCTAAAACCGTGGGAGATGCGTAGCCAATCCCCATCATCACGGAAATACTCGACAATTTAGGCAAAGCAAAGTATTTCTCGGTTTTTGATCTCGCCAGTGGGTTGCATCAGATACCAATGAACCCTGCTGACGGGCCAAAGACCGCGTTTTTTACAGATCGTGGCCACTATGAGTACTTGAGAATGCCTTTTGGCCTCAAGGGTGCTCCAGCTACGTTCCAACGCCTGATGGATCGTGTATTGACGGGACTCCAGGGGACGGAGTTATTCGTCTACCTTGACGATATCATCATTTTTGCTTCAAACATCCAAGATCACACGGGCAGGGCGCGACGTCTTTTTACGCGACTATCAGCGGCTGTCCTTCGCCTTCAGCCAGACAAATGCGCCTTTCTTTCCAGTAAAGTTAAATATTTGGGTCATATCATTTCCGAAAATGGTGTTAGTCCCGATCCAGACAAAATCAAAGCTGTGCAGAAATTTCCTGTACCGAAAAATCAGAGGAATATAAGACAATTCCTCGGATTGGTCGGATATTATAGGAAATTTATTGCTTGATATTTCATTGCTTGATTTATTGTTTGATTGGGGCGAAGAGCAGCAGCAAAGTTTTGACGATATGAAGGTTACCTTAACACATGTGCCTATCCTTCAGTATCCTGATTTTGAGCAACCCTTCCTTTTGACGACAGATGCTTCAGATTATGCAATCGGTGCAGTCTTGAGCCAGGGAAAGATAGGAAATGACCTACCTGTTGCTTATGCGTCACGATTGCTTAACAAGGCCGAGCGAAACTACTCGACTACCGAGAGAGAGAGAGTGCCTGGCAGTTGTAGAGTTTGTCCGGCACTTTAGATATTATTTGTATGGGAAAAACTTTATGGTAATCACAGGTCATCAGGCTCTAAGATGGCTTCACTCAGTGAAGGATCCATCCTCGAGACTGATGCGCTGGAGATTAAAACACGTGATTTTCGGTACGAAATAGTCTATAAGTCCGGAAAAACAAATAAAAATTCAGATGCACTTTCTCGGAACCCGCCGCAGAAGGCCGATGCGTGCGCGATACACGAGATTCGAATTTTACTTCTAAATCCCGTAACCGAAGAAACAAAACGCGGTCGACCTAGAAAGAATTCCAGCGAAGTCACAGAAACAACAGAGTGTGAAAATTTAGGCCCTTACTCAGAGAAATCAGGAAATGCCGCACGCGTTCGGTTGAGAAATCAACCAAGAACGAGACCCGACTATAAAGAACCGTCGTTTCGACGGCAGCGTAGCCTAGCGCGTTCATCGTCTGATTCTGAATCGGAATCAAACTCAGGACTAACTCCAAGAAAGTCACAACCTCTGCACAAACGAATGCTGCGTTATGAAAATGACGAGGATTAAATTCTCCCGATTTCGTTCCGTAGAAAGCCCACCTCTATCGAGAGTTTATTTAGAGATGAATCATTTTCTCAATCTTCTCCGATAGAGATGGTCGTTGACGTTGACCCAGCTGAAATCGTCGCCGAAAATGACTCAGCAGCCTCACCGCAACAATCTTCCGATTCCGCGGAAAATACAGTGGTGGAAACATCTCTTGAAAATAAGAACGTCACTCTCCGAGCATTTGTGCTTCTTTCTGAAGAGGCTGCTATTTTAATCCTTCCACCAAAAGATAACCCTTCAGTTTCTGAATCAATTTACAGTAAAATTGAGAATGAAGATGAACCGACTGTCATGCCGTCAACCCCTGATAACGAAACTCCCGCGAAAGCGGGAGAAGAAATTGTTAAAAATCCGCAGACCGCGACATCTCAACCCTTTCATCAACTTTTCAATCAACTCCTATCGTGACTCCGATCGTTAAAAGCGCTTCGAAAGATAAAAATGGCGAATTCACGTTTTTACCTCATTCGCCAGCACATAAGCGCAAGGAGAAACAGTCTGTGATGCTCAGACTGTACGAAACTATCCCGTCTGAACCCTTATTACTTCCACCACGCGACTATCCTATGGTTCAATTACCACGCGAAATTATAGGAACGCGAATTTCTATCACAAACGATTCTCTTGTAATGGCTAGAGATAATTATGCACACTTTATCTCAGCTGACTGTAACCTATCAACCGCGATAGGAAAACTTCTGACAGACTTAGGATATATTAATGAAATAAGCCTTAAAAAACAAAAGCCTCACAAAGGCTCAGTTATCGTGTCTGACTATGAAGATATAAAAATTTTCAGTTTGGTTTGTCGTGACCGATTTTTCGACCAACTTGCTGAGGATGATCTCTATATTGCGATTAATGGACTGAAAGACGCAATGTATCATTTAAATGCTAAGTCTGTTAGAATTCCAAAGAATGATTACGCTCTCGATAAACTTCCTGAAAATACACTTCGAAATAGGCTAGAAAGGGTATTTTCCGAAGCTGACCTTAGAGTGACCCTTTGCCTCGGAAAGGTGGAAACACCGCCGCCTGAGAAAAAGAAAGAAATTGTGAAGGAATACCATCGCAGTCTAGCAGGATGCCACAAAGGTTGTAGGAAATCGTATCGTCGAGTTCGTGAACGTTTTTATTAGCCAGACATGGTTAGGGAAATACAGAAAATCCTCAAATCTTATCGGAGTTGTCAGTTGAACAAATTAGTTCGAATTAAAACAAAGCAGACCATGGTACTCACCGACACACCAGCCGATGCCTTCGACAAAGTATGTTTGGATACCGTAGGTCCTCTGCCTGTCACGCTAAATGGAAATCGACACATCTTAACGATGCAATGTAACCTCACTAAATACTGTCTCGCAATCGCGGTGCCAGATATCCGTGCTACAACTATAGCTGATGCCTTTACCCGAGAGTTCATTGCGGTATTTGGATGTCCAAGAGCTATCTTGTCTGACCGAGGGACTAGTTTTCTAAATAAATTACTCGGGAAGCTCACGAAACTATTTAAAATTAAGCAGTTAATGACATCTGGATATCGTCCACAGACGAATGGCAGTCTCGAGCGAAGTCATCAAGTATTGTCGGACTACCTAAAGCATTATCTGGGAGATTACGAAGATTGGGATACTTTTCTCCCATTCGCGATGCTCTCATATAATACTACGGTGCACGAAGGTACCAAATTTTCCCCACACCACTTGGTGTTTGGTAGGGAAGCGCGGCTACCATCAACTTTTCCATCTGAGGAAGTTCTTGAGACTTATGGCACCTACTTGTGCGATTTAATCACACATCTTGACGAAGTCCGCGCGATTGCAGCTAATAACCTTGTCGATGCAAAGATTCGTTCGAAGCATTATTATGACCGTAACTTGAACGACAAACAGTTTGAGTCAGGTGATCTGATCCTATACCTGAGAGAACCGCGGAAGAATAAGTTCAAACACTATTATGACGGACCACTCGAAGTTGTCGAGAATCACAACAAAAACAACGTCGTATTAAAGGACCCTAACTCTGGCAAGAGATTTCTGAAGCACATCGACAAAATAAGACATTTTTATTTCGACTCATCCGATGAATCCGATTCTTAGAACACTAATAACAATCTTTACAAGTTTTCTGTTCACAGATGCCACATTCCAGATTTTAGGAGAACATAATCCAGATTAACGTCTTAAGAGGGAGGTGAATCCTCACTTCACACTTAAGAGGGAGGTAAAATAAGAATTTTTGTTCCAAAAATTTTACTTTTCAATTTGTCTATTTAATTCCGTTTATTAGTATTCACACAATAGAAAACTTGCGATATAACTTTGGTTTTTTCAAAACCAGCATCCTATTTTTCAGTTATGCATCCTATTCTTTCAAATAAATCTGAATCGTCCAGACCGCGAAATCGTTTATGCTTCGGCTATCGCGCGCGGAAAAGAAAGTCAAGCCGGGCAACGGGAACAAACAAACAAATCAGCGAGAAAGAATATTCACGTGAATACCTCTGAAGTTGATTAAATTCTAATCATCCTGCATCCACTCATTTAGGAATTAGGTATTTTACTCCATAATTGTATGCTTTTTGAATTTGTCCTATGCTTCTCTCTCACAAGATTCCTCACTGTGAATTTTTAATCCATTGCTGTGCAATTCGTGTATTAATCATGTTTTAATTACGCTTATTAATATGCAGAATGAAAGAATGCCTAATAGAACTATTACTGATTTATTATCATGTAACTATTCGCTTTTCTTGTGCTAAAATTCCAGTTAACAATGTAATTTTTCACTCATAAATAAGAATTTTACTATGTTTAGCTGCAAATCTAATAATTAACATATTTGTGCAATAGCTAGATTACAAACTTTCAATCAAGAAGGGTATACTGTGATGCATATCTTGATAAAATTTAAACCACATGTAAACTCTCACCATCATTCCAGGACTTTTGTAGATCTCGATTGCTAGCTTTATACCTTCTGTCGATACCGAAAGTATCGCCCTTTGGAACGACATTTCGTAAAGAGGGAGGTGTTACGTCCCGGAATGTCTCTAGGTCACATGTCCTTCTTTACATGTATTAGGACGAGGGATGCAGGAGGATATTCTCATTTTTGTAATAATCAATTAATGTCTATTTTTCCGTCTTGCATGAAATTGTATGTATGTA
>NC_046664.1:108955443-108979189 GCF_010883055.1 Belonocnema kinseyi | reverse complement strand
TGTGTTTTAATCCTAATTTTAGTACAATTCGTCATTCTATTTGATGTGCTAACCAACCAGATTTTATATTTTATTTCTCAAAAATAATAGTAGATTCAAGGCTGAAACTTCAATCTGGATTTGCTTGGGTTTTCCCACTACCCTTCGAAGATGGCACAAACTTTCCTTTTTTTTATTTTTCTCAACCTTTTCCAAAAAATCGAAAATAGCATTGACCATTTTTTTTGCCATACTCATTTCTAAAATCCGGACGAAATATCTTAGTAAGGGAGTGATCCTAGAACCCTGGACAAATTCGTCTCTTTGTTATCAAGTTCGTTTAAACAACCATACAATAAAGTTTACTGCATTCGGGACTGTTAATCCTCAGTTACAAGTTAGAGGATTATGATAGAATTGCTATCCTCCAGGTAAGGTCGAGACCCAAGCGTCTCTCCACCTACCTTCACATCGTCCGCTGTGTGACGACATGGAAAATTTTGGTCATTTATAGTAGCTTAAAATTTTGTAGATTTGGGCCTCTTTCCTTCCTTTCCTCCAAAGTAACCACCCTCAACTGCCCCTTCCTGACCAGCCCTTGCCAATCTTCCAGGAGTGGGAGAATTACTCATGCAACCCGGGTCTTGTCTTTTGCTGCGAATCTTCAGTTCAATTTTGTCTTCTGTATAGAGTTAAGTTCTCCAACGATCGGGTAAAACAAACCGATTTTCCGTCCTGCAGTAATCTTCGGTTCAACCTTTTTCGATCCAATTTTTTTGTACAATTTGATTAATAATTTTTCTTCAACGATCTTCTGTCAACTAGTATGGTCCTACTACTCAATCTTTCAGCCGCTCAGAAAATTGAGAAAATAGTGTGTTCTAGCAATATAACACACGTAACAAATTTCGCGGCATATAATGCAGGCCGTCACGTAACAATCTTCTGCATATCTAATAAATTGTCCAAGATATGGAAGTTATAGCACTCTGGAAATTGATGACAACTGCAAAAATATGTTTTAATTTTGAAATTATCTTCATCCCTTCCGATACAACTTCAAATGCGCTTATATTCTGAATGTGATTTCATAAATAGTTGCCATCTGCGTCGGGTGGATCAATGATAGGTGGATTCATAATAAAATGGTTAATTATATTTTTTGTTAATTTTGAAGGTAGCTTACATTAACGCAATCGAAATCCTACTACCGATTTTGATATTGCAACTTAAAGGCGTTTTATGTCACCAGCTTCAGGTGGATTGATGATAGTTTGGTAATGAGAGAATTAATTATGTTTTCTTTTTAATTTTGAAGGTGATGCATATGAGCGTATTTCAAATCCTATTCGAAAAGCTCGTTATCGACAATGGCATTGCAAATTAAAGTCATTTGGTTTCATAAGCATGAGGTGGATCACTTTCTAAAGTGCTTTATGACTATCGTATATGATCAAATTTTTTTTAAATATGCAGAAAAATTTTATGGCGCATATGAGCGTATTTGAAGACTGCCCATTATTTTTCATTAAATATCATTGGAGGTTTTAACACCTATGTTACACTGGCCTCTCCCCAAGAGGAGATCTTTGTTAATTATCTTGCTGAACATTTTGTATTGGAGGTGCATTTGAGTACATTTGAAGTTATGACAGATAGCATCGATGCATTAAAAATTTGTTTGTTTTAGAAAATAACACTCTAGTCTGCCCCACCATCCTGATTCTCAGATGTGCCGCTAATAACTCGGTTATCTTGCTTAATAGCGCGTTTAGGCGCATAAGGAGTTATTCAAGGTCATGCAATCTGAAATTCGATCTGTTAAATAGGAGGGCTCCAGTCTCCAGCCTCCCCTCCCCTCGTGCAACACTTCTTATAACTTTTAAGGCTTTGTAGCGCAAAATCTGTTATTAATGGCGCATGCATACCTTTATATGAGCGCATTTGCGGCGCAATTCAAATTTCTAATAAAAGGCTAAGATTATTATTGCGCGGGGGGGGGGGGGGGGGGGGGGTTATGTTGAAACTCATCTATAGCACTTAAAACTCACGATTATATCAAATTAAAGGGCTCCTCTTTTATACAAATATCAATTAATTTGACAATGTTTCTGTCTTCAAGTATTCTATTTTATTTTTGGTTTTACAAAGATTCAAGATTTAAAATTCAAAATAAAACTTTCATTTTTTATTTTTGGAAACTGCAGAAAATGTTTGTTTATTAAAATTTGAAGGCCTTTAATTTTCCAATTTTTCTATGACCCCAAACTAAATTTGAAAAATTACCATCTAACTTGAATAGAAAAAGAATTTTTTTATACTTAAAAGTTTCTAAATTTAATTCAATGAAACTTTAGTGACTTTTATTTTTAATTCTCAAAAAATTTCAGAGTTGTAATTCTGAATCGTTAAAAAAACAAAGCTTTACATTGTTACTTGTTTTAAGTTGAATAATTCACTTTAAAATGATTATATTTCTATGCCTTTTCATGTAATTCTCTAATAGGGTAGGGGGGTGGGGTCGTCAAGTATTTATACGTATGTGTGAGTTCCAAATTTTCTTGTTTCTTAAGTTGATGTATATTTTTTATATAAATGAACTGTTTTTATATTTCTTCGTTACGTAACATATCAGCGAGGGTGGGGGGGGGGGGAGTTAGATAAGAAGCGTTATATAAAGTGTGTCTAGAATCACCAAAAAGACTTCACGTAATCTTTGAATGAGCCCAAGCTTTCTAAAATAAAAATGAAATGCTTTGAATTTCAAATAGTTATAATAAAGAAGCCCCTACATTTTTTATTTTTAATCCTAACTAATATTAAAAGATTGAAATCTGTGGTCTTTCAATTTAAAGATTCGAAATCATTTGTTTTCTTAAGAGCATCTTATATTTTCAATCTTATTATTAATAGTAACTCTAATTCCTATTTGAAATTTTGCAATGAATTCTTTTTATGTATCCTCTCAAGTTTAGATGTTTACGTTTAGCAAATAGCAGGTCATAAATTATACGAATAGAGATTATAAATATTTTGATGCATGTTATCGTAGCCATATATTCTTAGGCCAATTATTTACAGTTTCTAAACCTTTTTGAATAAAAGATTACGTAAAATTAATGGGCGTAGATTGTAATTTTCGAAGTGGTCTCAAGTGGCATTCGGCCACTATACACAATATGCGTATATGTAGTCATCAAACATTTGTAATTCTTGGAATCATTTCGAAAATAACGACCAAACGCTAAATTAAGTAAGTAATTTAGATATTAGATTATATACTCAGTATCATTTATCATGATCTGTTTAGAAATACTGTAATATGTCTTTTCTTAAATTAGACAGCAACTCTTAAAATTTAAAACTTATTTCTAATATATTAAAAGATTTCCAAAAGATAAAAAGTGCGATGAAAGCCCCGAATAGTGGGCATTTTATTTTCAGGGTAAAAATCTGTTCCAGTGATTAACATTTTTTAATGGAAATTTTAAGCAAAATGTCCACAGGGACTTGGAAAATAATTCACAAAAGTGTGTTTCAATTTGCAGAGTCCAAGTTGTGGATTTTTCTTTGTTAATATTGGAATAAGATCAATGAAACTAGATGGGGCCTTTTTATGTACTCCTGTGAATTTAAACTAACAAGTAAGAACAATGGCTTTTGAAAAATAACAAATCTACTCTTAACTTGAAATTGCGACTTTAATTAAACTTGTTTGGAAAACAATGGTTTGACCTGATTTTAAAATTGAAATGTTGGAGTAATTAATTTATAACTTCCACGGTGCATAGGCAATGAAGATATACCTGTCTATATTTCAACCGATTGAGCTAAATTCTCTAAACTAGCAAATAACAGTGGATTCAAATTATACGAGGGATAATGCAATAATAAATATTAAATGCGAGTTTTATCAGGTAATTACAAATTTAGTAAGTAGACTCCCTGCATCTATTTAATTTATTTTATATCGCGATTTAAATATTTATATTTTATTATCTTTATCAATATTTGATTACGGAAAAAATATTCCGTAAGCTATTTAGTGAGAATAAATTTAAAATTGTGTTAACATAGATTCAATTTTGGATCCTCGAAATCTTGGTTGAGAATTGATAGAGAATTTGAAAAGAATTTCAAAGAACAAGATAGTGAATACATTTTACATCATTGTGCTGTCACAAAGTAAAAACGAAAATGATGGAAGCATTAAAAGCAGACTTACCGGATAAGCTCGAAGATTTCCGGTTTTTCTCGTTCCCTCTGCTTCATCCTCTCTTTCATGGCGGTGATTATACTGTTCGCTTTATCTTCTGCTCCATGTTTCGAACTTTTCTCGGCCGCTCCTGGAATATGAAACGATAGGTATAAATTAAGAAAACAAGAGCAAAGGCGCCTGAGCTTTATGCTTCACGATGAACTTACTAATGAGCAATTGACACCCTTTATAATAATGTCTTTATTTTTCAGCTTATCAACTAACTGTACATTTCTTACATCATGAATTGTGGTAATAAAAACATCATTGGTTGATATTCCTTTAATTAAACTTGCACAGAAATAATTTAAAATAAAAAAATTTATCTTTATAAAAGAGCAATTGTCAATTTGAATATTAAGAAAAGCATTTTTATCTTTCTTTTTCAAAAAAGGGCGGTTGGGTGAATATAATGGATGCTTTTTTGCTTATTTTTTATTTGAAAGAAAGATTTCACACAGACGAGAATTCGTTGTTATTTTTTTTGTCGAGAAAGAACAAGTGTTCACACTTGACTTGTCCCTTTTTCGTTAACCGTACTATTTCAGCACGAGCTTTGTGCATTTGCCTAGAATTGTTGGTCGACTTTCTCGGCGTTTCATTTTACTCACATTCTAGCTTACATTCACATCAGCCCATTTTTATTTCTAGCTGGTTCTTTTACTTACTATTTCTCTTAAATTTCAACTTTTGTCACATTTATTAAAATTGGGGGATTTAAATTTTAAAACGGGAAATGGCAACTTCTTATAATTAAAATAAAATGTTATAGGATAAATTTAAAAGTTTGAAACTAAACGGATGTTGTTTTAATTTTAAAAAATTAAAAAAATGGTGAAAAATTTTCCTTTCTCTTTTTTTTCCTCCGTCAGTTTTCGTCAATCCGATGTTTTGTCTACCTATCTGAACATATATTTTCTGGGTATCAGTCTCCATTGCACACTCGAGGCCTGGCATCGTTGCCTAGCATTTCGAGAAACGAACTATATTTGTGATCGTATTCTCGGCTCCGATAGACTACAAAACATCACTGCCAAAGAGAATGAAAAGGAGGAGAGGTTTCACAAACTTATAAGGGAGCTTCGGCGAATGTACCCAGAATATTCGGTTAAAATGGTTGCCCTTATGATCGGTGCTCTCGGAAGTGCGACTCTATTGCGCGGGTTCGTAACTTTAAAGCCATACCAGCGTCCGAAAAACATGCCGGAAAACTTGCGAAATAGATGCCGAAAACTATCTCCCTTGGGACAATTCGTGTCCTCAATACACACGATGGTTTCGCCGGCCTATCTTTGTGCTTTTGCCGTGCCCTGTGGCCCCTCATCTCATGGTCGTGATACGTGGCCGTTGGTGTGATGTACTGCGGTTTAACTGGAAGCCAGTGTAATTTTCGTAAATAGTATTTGCTCCCAGTGGTACCCTGCAGTGGTATACACAGTTAACATTTTGTCGTCAGAACACTTGCTTGATATTATCGAGAGTGGGTGCCATTATAGAAAATAGCATTCGCTACCGTCGAAATCGCGGTAACTTTTTAACCTCAACCACGTCCCATGACCGTTAGAAAGGTGGTTTCCGTCTGCGACTTAATCAATACGACCCCCTCCCCCTCCTTCAATGCCTCAAAAACCATTCCTGAATCATTAAGGCCAATCTAAAATTTCCTAGGAAAATTCTGGTATTTCTTGCCATATTTTACAAAATCAGAGCGATTGCTCAGCAACCTGGGTCGGAGCAGCGTTGCGGAACAAACGTGTTATTTAAGTAAATAACACGAGAATTCTGGATCAATCTAAACATTTTATATCCCTTCCTCACATTACTCCTTTCCCGGCCGAGTGAGTCACGTCTACCCCGAAAGGAAATGGCTTAATGTCGCGGTAGGGCTTAAACTTTCCTCTCATTACTTTGACGGCTATGTTGGCGATAGCATTGCTACTGACAGGGTTTCCCATGCCAAATAGGCTGATAACGAAGAGGAGAAGGACTAAGTAGAACACCAAAACCCATAAATGAAAAATGGTGTGCATATTTCAAATTTTGAAACGCTTGTCGCTTCCCGAGGATCCTGAATACCTGGATACCTGGATCCACAGCTGGGGGCCACAGCATGCGGGACGGTGGCGATGGTGAGCTGCGAGATGGTCAAGCAGATCTCACTAATCAAGCTGCTGGCCAGCAAGATCATCTGCGACAAACGGTAAGCAGTGGAACATCAAATGTGCCTGCTGAGGATGCTTTGGCTAGAGTTAACTATTTAAAGCCACCCACCTCGACAGAAATACCGTGGTAGAGCATCAATTGGGATACCACAATGAAAGGGGAATTTGCGCGTCTATATTACAAAAGTGCAAAGTTTGAAACGAAAATGGAAAAAGGATACAATTTAAGAACGAAATTTGCTGCAAAGTATCCTAATATACAAAAAGTCGCACTAAGAGATGTTGTCGCTAAGGTGAAGGACATCAGAACTAATTTGCACGTTACAGAAGACCGAGCAATGGAGATTAAACAACTGGTTGATTTAGCGTGGAAAACATCATAGACTTTTCTTACTTAAATACCCAGAGCTAGCCACAAGAATAAATAAGCAGAATCTAGCAGATCAAAAACGCTCAATATCTGTAAACAGACTGCTTTCGGCTGTTGAAATAGCTGCTATCTAAATGGAACTGGAACAGCAGCTTCCTATTGATGAACTCGCCTTGGAAGATGTGGATAACGAAGACTTGATTGATGCTAAAGGCCTAGGTGCTAGGGATAATGAACATCATGTACCGGATCCATTAGAACCACATCCGGATATTACTAACGATGATGTCGATAGGGAAATTCCAGAAAAACTAGAGCACCTGGAAAGGAATATTGGTCATGCTTTACTAGAGTTTAGATATGTAGAACCAACACTAAGGCATTCTCTGCCCAAAATGAACACCACAAATGATCTACGTGCTCTAGTAGCACATCTCGACAGCAAGGTTTTACCTACGTATTTGAACGTAGCACAAACTGCGTTAGAGGTGCAAACTCTTGTGTGCTTTGAAGCTGTGGCAACCGTTAGAACGTTGGGCCGGAAAACTAGGCCTGCAAATGAAGTTTTTGTCCCAGCAAGGGATCGAGATCGACCATTGAAGATCAGGTTGGATATGAATGTCAGCAAAGTAAGGTGCAAATTGGGTCAATTAACTCAATATAAAAAAGGAAATAGAACCAGAAAGCTGATAAATAATGTTACTAAAATCATCCACCATTGGCACATCGAGACATTAACACCAGCAATATTGGATGAAATTTTAGACTCAACGACAGAGACTTGATGTTTTTACTGCCAGACTGAGTCGGTACAAGAAAAGTAGTGCACGAAGGCAACAAAATCGAAACTTTTAGACAGATGAAAGAAGGTCCTATCGTGAACTGAGAGTAAAGCCAAATAACCAGCAAGGCACGGAAGTCCCTTAATTGGAAGATATGACTAGCTAGATATGGCTAACAGCGGTCTCGAAAAGGGGAAGTAATTGGAAAACTCCAGGTCCGGACATGGTGCACAACTTCTCGTAAAAGTACCTGACGAGTGCGCATCTTGGATGTTCTAAAAACTCGCGAGTTTGTAAAGATCTAGTCAATATAGACGCGGTTGCCATGACTCGAGCTCGTAAGCATCAAAGGAACTCACATATTGCATACATTGACTACAAGCAAGCGTTTCTTTCCGTGCCGCATGACTATTTGCATGAAGTCTTAAAACTTTACAAAATCTGTCCACGCATTATTGACTTTCTCAGCCATGCGATGAGGCTCTGGGGTACAAGAATCAAGTATTTTGATCATGGACAACCAAGGATAACTAGATCAATACGCTTGGCGACGGGTATATTTCAAGGAGACTCCTTCAGCTCACTATGGTTCTGTTTAGCGTTGAATCCATTGAGTAAAACACTAAACAGAATGTCTCATGGGTTCAAAATTCATGATAATGAGGATGGTCATCAAGTGACCCATCTTCTTTACATGGAGGACTTGAAGTTGTACGCTAGTTCAGCCCAGAAACTGCAGCACGTGATCGATGTTCCACAGCAGTTTTCTAAAGATATCCACATGGAGTTCGGACTAGATAAATGTAGAACAGTGAATTTCATCAGAGGGGAATTAGGGACCGCAGACTTAGAGAACGAGTTCGAAAATGACATCGAGGCAATGGCTGTAGGCGAATCATATAAATATCTTGGTATTCTTGAATCTAAGGGTATTCAACATACGATAGTTAAGACAAGCCTAATGACTGCCTTTACTACGAGACTCAGATTAATTATGAAGAGTTTTCTCAACTCGGCAAACAAAATCAGGGCGATCAACACATATGCCATCCCTGTCCTCACGTACTCCTTCGGGCTCATAAAATGGTCTAACACCGACCTCGAAAAGTTAAACAGAATTGTTCGCATAGAAATGAAAAAGCACCGAATGCACCACAGAAATTCAGCGATTGAAAGGGTAGTTCTACCACGACATTTAGGGGGTAGGGGCGTTGTAGATGTCAAAAAACTGTGTGCGTCACAAGTTATACAGTTGCGAGCCTATTTTGACAGCAGACAAAATGTTGCGCTTTGCAGTACCATCTGTCGAGCGTATCTTGACTACATGCCCTTAAATTTGTACTCAGATGGGGCCTTGAATATCAGGGCAGAAACCATAGAGGAATTAGAAATACAATGGAGGCAGAAATCCATCCATGGCGAGCACCTTAACACGTTAGATCAAAATGAAGTGGATAGTGAGGCATCTAATATTTGGCTAAGAAACGGTGTTCCGTATCCAGAGACGGAAGAATTCGTCATTACAGTACAGGACAAGGTTGTCAGCATCAGGAATTATCGCAAACGTGGTTTACATCAATACGTGATTGACCGGTGCCGCTTATGTGGAGATACCAACGAATCCATGGAGCATATTAGTGATGGCTGCCGCGTAATGGCTCAGAGAGAATATACGCACAGACATAATGATGTAGCGGGCATTATACATCAACGACTTGTCCTAAACCTAGGATACATTCGAATGCTTGGTTTAGAAAGCGAAGATTACATCTTATATTGGAATGTTACTATCCAAACGGATCATTACATTCGGGCCAATCGACCTGACATCGTGATGCGAGAAAAAAAGGTAGAAGAGTCTACATCATCGACATTGCTTGTCCGCTTAACCGAAATTTGCAGTCAACCTATAGAACCAAGATCCACAAATATAGCGATTTAAGGTATGAAGTAAAGACCATATGGAGGAATGTGAATCATGCATCTATTCATCCCATTATGATTTCAGCTACATGAAATGTGCACGCAAGATGCACTGAATATCTTGAACATTTAGGAGTCAGTAGGGTATTGGCAGCAGTTTAGAAGGCGGTTTTATTAAACACCTGTCGCATTGTAAGAAACGTTCTTGACCATCAGGAAGCGAGCGACTAAAAACCCGTGGAGTGGCAGATAGTAGCTCTAAGAAAGTATCCAGAGGTGACTGTTGTGACCTCCAACGTTCGTGGCCGCTCGTAATTGTATACCTATAACATCATCTTAGGAGGTTTCAAGCATCGTATTAAATTATTTGAATTAACTTATAACATTCTAATCTCATCAGTTACTTGACTTAGTCCGTGGCTATGATGTAAAACCGCGTTCACCCGAGTAAAAGTTTAATCAAATTAACCCTTTATTTTAAATATATATTATACGAGAATATTCAGTGTCCTAATTAACCGGTAAGCTCGTCCACGTGTTAATATCTTTGGTTGTTGTTTAAAAAATATGACTCAATTGAGCAATTTACACGTAGATATAAAACCCTAATGATCACTTTAATATAATAAATTTACTTATTTGTTGTTTCCCAAGGACTGCAAAAAATAAGGAAAAATCGGGAAAAGTAAAGGGCTGGCAGTTCCATTTTGAGGTATTTATATTCAAGCAGAATATTGCTAATTAGCTATAAAAATAAATTGAGCTCTTTCTATATGAAGTGTATGGAGAACAATATTTTTGATTACAATCGGGCTCGAATGATGTACATCAATGTGTTGCGGGTAATCGTGAGCTGTCAATCTTTCGAAATTTTGAAGCGCAATTTTTGTCTCTTTGTGAGAAAATTATTCTATATTTTTTCTTATTATAAAAAAGATTTAGGTATTTTAAACGGGTTTTAGGACGGAAATGCGATATTTAAAGAATAATCAATTTTCTTGACTGTTTAAAGCTTTTCATCAAAGCAGAAAAAAGAAATTTCCATTTCATGGGATTTATCTGAGTATTTTCCTTTAATTTCTCTGTAAGAGTTGAAAAATAAAAATTATAATGAATTTTTGAATATAATTACAATTTATTCTTGAAAGAGTGCGATACAAAATAATTCTAAATAATAAAAAATTACAAGTATTGAAAATAAAATTATAATTTAATGAAAGAGGATCGAGTAATTATATGTGCTTTAATTCATCTATACTAAGGTCAAATTAAATTAACTGGAGATGGAAACGATTGCTTAATTTTCTTCTTCAGGTTTAAAAAATATATATAACATTTTTTTACGAAGCTCTTGAATTAATTACAGGCATTTAGCACATTATTTCACGTATTACTGACCTTCCCATGTACCCCTCCTCCCAACTTACATCTAGAGAAATAAATATATCAGAATTAAGTTTTTTAAATTAATAGGTAATATTTTTGCGCATGGTGGTTTCGCTAGTTTGAGTCGTTTGCATTTGAAAAACACATTTCTAAAATATTTATAATGTTCACCTTGTTGCCCTGATATTATATTTATACAAAGATGGCGGCTGACGGTAAGATTATTTATTTTGACTTATTAGACATACAAGTATGGTTAACTTGCAGTTGCCATGAAGGAAACTAATATTTATTTAACTTATGAAGATTACACCAAATTTGTCAACATGGCATTTCTTAGTACAATAAAGAAATTAAAATTTGGGATGTAAGCGAGATCAGAAGATAGCAGAAGTCAAACCAAATACAATTGAATTGGGTAATATAGGTTGCCGATGACTAGAGGCTCTTGATTTAATTATTCTTACATGTAACTTTAACTTAGAAACTCAAAGTTATTCAAAACCAATTTAATAACAATTAAAGTGATTTACATTCGAAACATTTATAAACCATACATTTAACTGCTAGAAAGTTATCTACATTGATTGATAAAATTTGATTTAACAAAGACTTGCTGTTTCCTCACTTTGTTTATATCCTCAATTTTGATTGTAATTATGTCACTTAAAAGTACCACATTGCAAATCTTTTTGTAATCTTCATAAATCGCATAATTAAATTCTGTCGTCTTTGTTCGAGTGCACTAGCACCATCTTTGTCTAAATTTAAATACCTGAGTAATAAGGTGAACATTGTGATAAGTATAACATTGTGAATATTTAAAAAATATTCTTTCTTAAAGGCTAGCGACTGTAACTGACCAATCCGCCATGCGCAACAATATTATCAAATGATTAAAAAAATTCCTATTTCATCATTTCCCTGATTGTAAGCTGGAGAGAAAATACATGGGCAGGTCTGTAACATGTAATACACTCAAAAAAATGCCTTGTTAAATCAACCAGAATTCTGGTTAAACATGCCCTTACTATTTTTTCTGGTTAATGAAGTCAGAATTCTAATTGTTTTAATCAGAATGTATGATTAATTTAATCAGAATTCTAGTTACGTCTTGATGTGCCCACAATCGTAACACAGCCAATAGGCGAATTTACCTTAGCATCAAATATCTCATAAAAATTCATTGGGTATTTCACTGAAGACCACTCTATAGCAGTTTCAGTACTGAAATTTATAGTTTTAAAACAAAGTTGCAACTAATTTATATAAAAAATTTAAGAAACAAGCAATTAAATTAAATTGATGAATAATTTCCTTGAATAGAAAGGAATAAAAATTGAAGAAAGGAATAAAAACGCCCAATAAAAAAATATTTCGAAGGGATGAATGATTAATATCAGTTGAATAAAAACTGACTTCTTCATGATTCCTCAACAAAAATTTCTTTCTTTCAACATCTTTCGTTGTTTTCATCAATTCTCATTAACCAGTTATATTGTAATTATTTTGTAATTCTATTCATTGTTGAGTACTTCAATTACGTATGTAATAATATTAATAAACGGCATCGTTAATTGAGCGTCCGGATCGAATTATTCACCAAAGGCGCGAAAAATGTTTTCAAATATAAGCTTGTAGAGAATGTCAAGACGGCACTTTATTCTATTTTATTTTTTTTCATCAGATAAATATTTTTAATAATAAGTCTGAAAAACTTTACAAATTTATTTCCTAAATTCAGTTAGGTTTTAAGAAATAAAACGTCGCAAGTTTGGCAAATATTATTGGAACTGTTTGAAATAGATCGGTTACCCGGTTTTGTCAGTTTCACCGAAAAAAACGTATCAAGGGGGAAAAAGTCGACGACACTCAAAGAACGGAGTTACCGATCTGTCTCAATTTGTAATGAAATATTATGATACAATAGGCGATATTCAATTTTTTCTTCAGTTTTTAGGCATCTCTAGAGTATATTTCGTGTCTAAATCGAAGTTTCAAACAGTTCCAATAATATTTGCCCAATTTACGTCGATTTATTTCTTACAAAGTAATTGAAATTAGGGCATAATTTCTTAAGTTTTGTATGCGTATTATTAAAAATACTTATCCGATAAAGAAACAGAAAATAGAGAAAAGTTCCGTCTCGTCAGTTTCTAACAAGCTTATATTCGAAAAATATTAATTGCGTGACTTCTAAAATTTCCGTCCTAGGAGACGCTTGGACAATACTTGTACCAGTTTTCGCGCACAGCGAATTATTTAATCCAGACGCTCAATTAATAAGAACATTAAAAAGTACATATAAGAATTCAATGTCAAATTTAAATATATTGCCCGCACGCCGAGCCGCTTTGCGAAATTAGTTCATTGTGCAACGTATTGATGCTATTTTCTATTTCAATTTAATACTTAGGCATTTTTTGACTGATAAAAATGCATGTATTGCCAATTTCCGACATGTTGAGATAAATTAAAAAAATTCTGGTTTTTACGAAATAAAATAAATTTAACTCACTTTGAAGACAATCAGCATTGAGCAGATCCTTGCACTTTTCGTGGCACTTGACACCACATTCCATGCATCTTACTCCTTGTCTTGCAATACCCCAAAGCAATCCTTCACACTCATAACAATAGGTCGGAGAAGTGGCAGTCCAGGTAACAAAGTTGTGAGGTGTGGTAGACGAGATCGGATAAATCATTGCCTGGAGCGTTTTCTTGTACACGTGCATCTTCTACAGGTGACGCAGTCAAAAAAGGATTAGTGAAATTACATTACAAAATTTTTCCTCATGGTCTAATTGGATTTCCGGAACAAATCATATTTTCATTCACATCCCCTTCCATGCAATTACAACCCCTAATCGTTCATCCTCCTTCGATTCAGCAATTCCACTCACAATCAGTCAAATAAATTCTCTACGTACAGGGCACTTTTGAAGCTGAAAAGTTTCTTCAAAATTGTACTTTGTGCTTCAAGTTATAGCATTCATGAGTACTAAGTAAGAGATTGTAAAATTATTCAGATAACAAAGTCATTTGTAGGAATCCTGGAGCTAAACGAGATCAAGTTCCTCACATGACTTTTTTATGATAATTTATAGAGATTAAGGAACTTTCATAAAATAATTTATTATTACTCTTTGTTCTTTAGTTCATAAGGTCAAGTATAATATATTTGAATGAATTTAACAACAAAATTTAATTAATTTCCAAAGTATCAGATTGAACAAATGTTAATTTATCAAGAAAATTCACCAAAAAATATATATAAAAAAGAAATTTTGTTTATTATAAAAAGATGCTTTAGTTGTGAACTAAACAATAATATTCAACACGTAATATTAACTTTACAAAATATATTTAGATCAGCCAATCAACATCAATTTTTACTTGCACAAAATATTTGCATGCAATGTGGTTAGTCTCGTGAATATTTAGTCGTAATATTCATCTATAAAAACTCACACATTCATGGAAATAAATGCAAGTATAAACGCAATTAATAACCAAGCACACGGGAAAGAGTAATTGTTTAAATTCAGTGCAAAACGAGAATATTAATCCAGCGGTTGGAGACAACAACATTGATGACAGAATGAATTTGATATTGTTCCTTTTATCAAAAATAAATGTACTTTTCCTTTTCTGATTTCATCGCTCATTCTTCCTTTTTATTAGCTATTTTTATTTTTAGAGAAATAGCCTTCTGTTAGAAAATGAAAAATTTCCCGTGTACTCTATCGCTGACTAATTATTACTATAAAGTCTCCAATTTGTCTCTGATTAATCGTGCCTGTGCTGTTCAATCTCATTCACAAGTGATTCAACGATATTACTTATCGGCATCAGACTAAATAAAATTCGAAGATTTCTTAAAAGATAAGATCCTTTATTTATCAAAAGAAACGACATTTGTTTTTATAATTAGTAATATCTTCGAATTTATTGCGCTGCTAAAAATGTTTCTTTTTAAATTAATAGTTAAAAAAATCATGAATATATCTTTTTTATGTTATCTGAGTACTTTATTTTACGAAATAAAAGTAAATTTTGTAACAAAATTTAAAAGAAGCATTTTTAGCAGTTGGACTCTAAAAGTCTAAAAGGTAAAGCAAGGTGGTTTGGGTCAAGGTTAATTTTCTCAAATATAAATACTTTTCGTTACTTAAACGAAAATTTCAATTGGTGATTGTTTATTTTAGTGACTTTTGCGAATTGGTTTACTTAAGCCGCTGGGACTATTTTCAAGAATTTTACTTTTGAATAAGAAAGACAATTTAGTCGGAAGAACTACGAAATTTCTGAATTTTAGAGACGGAAGAACGGCATTCAATAAATCCTTCAATCACTTACAAAGTTTGTTTCTTGTTTTATGTTAAAATAATTCGATTTCAAAGGGGCCCAATGTTTAAATAAATATTTCAGAAAAGTCAAAAAATACACAATTCCCCTCCTATCTTCAGCTTCCTAAAGGGTACAGAGAGACAGGCATTTTTAGAATAAACTAAAAAGCGTGAAAAACTTTGTTTGGAGAGATTTGTTCCAAATTGCTTGATGCTTTATTGTCTTCGTGCATATTTTGACTTTCAGAATCTAACGATTTAAGGAATCAGGCATTTTGTACTCTGGAACAAATTGTGGATGAAAAGCATTGCATGAGCAAAATTAAATTTTTTTAGACAGGGAGAAGTTCCCAAAGCAAAGTAGGCATTTACTAATTTTCCGAATCAAAATTAACAAAGAATTTTATTTTTTATTTTAAAATCTTGATTTTTTACAAAATCCATCAAGTTTAGCCAAAAAATTGTATATAAAAATGTAATATAGGTATCTGGATCTAATATTTAATATAAAATATTAAAAAACAGATCACAACAACAAAACTTTGAAAATACTTTGATAAAAAAATTGAATAGTTTGGATTTGGAGTTTTTCAAACTACTTTATAAAAAAAAAAATTGCCAGACGAACATTCCTGATTTAGTCATTTAAACTGACTTTATTATTATTAATTAAATAAACTACTTTAAAATTATTTGTATCGGAGAAATTGTGTTCAGTGTAATCCTAATAATCCCGGAAAAAGTTGAGTGATATCTCTAAAATTCGTATAACTTTTCCTGGAGTTTTCTCAGCCCGCAAAGGATTCTGCTCAAGATCCGAGGTGTAACTCAAGGACCTTGAAAGTGAATTTTCTCTAACGCTTTACTAGGTATAAGACATAAGGGTGGCAAGGGGTAGGTTTAAGCATCGATCCGCTAAAAGCACTAGTGCCAGGTCAGGCTGGATGTTCCTCCGCGCGTCCCCTCCTAGAAATAATCGATTACACACGATTGATAACTATTAAGAGTAATCAAAAGTGAAATCGGTTTAAATTGATGCTAATTGTGTCAGTTGTTCCCAATCGGATTGAATTGAGTAAATGCACTTGCTTGCAATACGCCGTCTGCAGTTTTCGTAGGTAACACACATGACGCGCACGTGTTTATTGGTTAGATATTAAATTTTTAGTAATTTAACAAAAGTTTTAAGTAAAAACAAATATAATATTAAGACGACATACCGAATGAAAATATAAAAGTATATTGATTAACAACATATAAAAATCATACCGTTTAAAGATGTGACAGTTATGTAGTACGATTATCAAGTAGGCAGTTTGTTTTAGCTGGTATATTATTGTAAAACGTTTATTTACTTAGTTTTAAATTCATATTATTGAAATTTATTTGTTTCACAGAATAAAAAATAGCTTGTGAATAATTAAGGAAAAATCGAAATTCTGCATTGAAAACTTAACCCCCAACTCAGAATAATGGATATCCAATTGAAAACGATTCGAACCATTATAGAAGATAGGATGGCGCCAATATTTTGAAAGTATTTTGAAATTATTAATTGTATAGCATTAGATTCATTTAGTTTTCATTAGGTTCAAATTTGAATTGAATACGAGTGGAATTCATCCCAACAAATGGTTTCCCTTCCATAAGCACAGCAATGTTTTATATTTTCTCCTTCCTGAAGCATTGTGATTAATAGCCACATATTTCTGTAATTTTGTTAACATGTTTTGTTTGATAGTCTGAAAAAAGTTTATATTTAGTCTTTATACCCACTTGCCATTCTCATAATTTCATCAAATCTTATGTAACCGAATGGACGTTTTTCGACATTTTATCATATCAAAGAATAAGAGCTTAATTTTTAATTTGCGAATTGTTTTAAACTTTGAGTTTGAAATTCTAAAATCCAGAAATTATTAAGTTTAAATGTAAGCAGTTTAGAAACCTAAATTTTAAAATCCTATTTTTGAAGTCTGCATTTTTACTAATTCAAATCAAATCGAAACAAGATTAAAAATGTATATTTTTCTTACTTAAATTTCACATGGCATAATTTTAAATTAAACAAAATTAAAGGCTTCTGAATCCATATCGTACAATTTCAAATGCTTTATCAATAAACAAGTTTTTAGAAGGCTTGTCATTTTTACATATATTAATGAACGTTTAAACACAAAAATCGCTATTCGAAATGTTTTGATTAAATATTCAGAACGCTCAGTGATCAGAAAACTTCCACTTCGATTGGTTTAATTTGCAATTTAGTTTTAAATGCTTTAAATAACAAAATGTTCAGCTTCAAAAACTTAAACTTTGAATTTTATTCACTGGTGTGAGGGGAAGTCATAATCTAAGGATTACCGAATATAAAATCACCGACATTTATGTAAATTCACTGTTCAATTTAGAAAGAATTCTGTCCATCACTTTGAGTGCTTATATTTTAATAAACTAAAAATTTAGAAAGTTGAATTAATAAATACTTTTTTTTATAATATGAATTTATGTCTTAATAATTGCGAATAATAAAAAATTGAGATCTCTTTCTGACAAAAAAACATTTTATCTCTAATATTAATTTTATTCAATTAATAACAGCTGGACGTTTTTAAATAATAAAATAATACTTTAATCGCTTTTTTAAAGTTTCTCGTTTCTAAATTATTCGCTTACTCTTTTTTTAATCTTAACCGATTTTAAAACTTATAACATTTTATAAACATTTTTATTAAAGTAAACAATCCAAGAGCTCATAATAAAAAATAACAATTTTGCTTTATTATCACAAAATCAACTTTTTTATTTCTATCGTGTATCTGATTTTTTATTTTTAACATAAAATAATATTAGCAACTTTTTACGTAGCAACACTTTCATCTGCTAAGAATTATTTACAAAATGTTTATTTATTTTTTTATAATATATACTGTTGCAAATTTAGATTATTCTGAAAAAGTAAATAACTGCCTTTAAATAATTCCCGCTAGACAAAAGTGCTGCCATCACGTGGCAAATTCCAAGTACCCGATTCGAAACAATTGGAAATGCAAAATTCTGAATCGTTGTCAATCGTTTTGGCACAATTAAGAAACACGATTCGGAACGATTGATATATTAGTTATATTGTTTCTTATCGATCTCAATTGATTATTACTAGAATGTTCCTTTTTATATATTCGTTTTTAATTTTCTTTCTATATTTAACTCTTTTTTTCGTATTTTCTTTATTATTCTTTTTCCTCTGGGTCTTGAGTCTTTCGAGCGGATTGGTGGAGAGTCGTGAGTTGCTCTTTTAGAAATAATCAATTGAGGTCGATAAGAAACAATGTAACTAATATCTCTATCATTCCGAATCATGTTTCTTAATTGTGCCAAAACGATTGGCAATGATTGAGCATTTTGCATTTCCAATTGTTCCCAATCGGGTCTTGGAATTTGCCACGTAATGGCAGCACTTTTGTCTGGCAGGAATTATTTAGACAGTTTTTTTAGTTTTTCGGAATTAAAGTATTATTTTATTATTTAAAAATGTCAAGCTGTTATTAATTGAATAAAATCAAACAATTAGAAATTAATATTAGAGATTAAATTGTTTTCAGGAAGAGGTTTCAATTTTTAATTATTCGGAATTATTAACACATAAATGTGTCATATAATAAAAAAAGCTTTTATTAATTCCACTTTCTAAATTTTTAGTTTATTGAAATATAAGTACTCAAAATGATGTGCAAAATTCATTCTAAATTGAACAGTGAATTTACTTCAATGTCGGTGATATTATATTCGGTAATCGTTAGATTATGATTTCCCCTTTACCACTAATGATTGATGTAAAACCAACTTTTTATATTATTCGTAATACCTTACGAATAATATACTAAAATCGAAGACAAAATCGGGAATAATTTCCTGATTAAAAATTGTTTACACTAGTTAATAAAATTCAAAGTTTAAGTTTTTGAAGCTGAAAATTTTGTTATTTAAAGTATTTAAGACTAAATTGCAAATTAATTCAATGGAAGTGGAAGTTTTCTGATCACTAAGTGTTCTGAATATTTAATTAAAACATTTCAAACAGCGATTTCGAGTTCAAACGTTCATAAGGGCATGTGATATTTACAGTATCCCCGTCTTTTTTCAAAAAAAATGAAAGTTTTTAAAAACTAATTTCGGAGATGCTATAAAATATTATAACGGACGTCCCCGGACTCTTTTTTGAGGGATAATAACAAACAAAAATTATTGTGCTAAATAAAAATTTTATGCATAGGCATTATTTTGAGGTTATGTCGTTTTTCATCTCTGCCTTTCTGATAATCAGGAAATTATATATCAAATAAACTTTTTTGATTGCCTGCAAACAAAGTTAGTTCCGGGAGATTAGTTACTATGTTTATTTGTAAGTCCAAAGTTTTCGTCCAAAAATATTGTGTAGTTTGGAAGTAACGCTCGGGCGAATTGTAACACACATAACCTCGAAATATACACGCACGTTTTTAGCAATATCAAAAATTTTTCGATAAAAAAAACACAAAAAAAGTGTGCGCGGACGTCCGTTAGTATATTCGCTATCATTTCCAAGATTTTAAAGGCAAAATATTTCTTATCCTAGGTAAAAAGCCGGGGAATGTAACACTGAAAAAATCGATACTATATTTCCTAAGCGCTATGTAAATTAATCAAATTTTGCTAAACTAAAACTTTTTTAATTAACCCACAAAAAAAGTGTGTGGGGACGTCCGTTAGCATGTTCGCTATCATTTCCCAAATTTTTAAGACAAAATATACATTTTCAATCTTGTTTCGATTTCATTTGAATTAGTAAAAATGTAGTCTTCAAAAATAGCATTTTAAAATTCGGGATTCTAACCTGCTTGCGTTTAAACTTAATAATTTCTTAATTTAAGCATTTCAAACTTAAAGTTTAAAACGATTCGTAAATTAAAAATTAAACCCTTATTCTTTGATATACTAAAATGTCGAAAAACGTCCATACGGTTACATAAGATTTGATGAAATTATGAGAATGACAACTGGATGCAAAGACCAAAAATAAACTTTACTACATTCTATAATGTTTCCAATCGTTTTCAATCATTTTGATTTTGCAATTTATTATTGACAAGCGGTTTTTTATTCAGGTAAATAAATAAATTTCAAGAATATGAATTTAAAAAGAAGTAAATAAATTTTTCACAATAATATACCGGATAAATGAAACTACCTACTTGATAATCATACTACATCACTGTCACATCGTTAAACAATATGATTTTTACATGCTGTTAATCCTTATACTTTTAACTTTTTATTCGGTGTACCGCCTAAACATTATATTTTTTTGTACTTAAAACTTTTGTTAAATTACTAAAAATTTAATATCCAACCAATAAACGCTTGCGCGTCATGTGTGTTACAAACGAAAACTGCAGAGGGCGTATTTCAGGCAAGTGTGTTTACTCAATTCAATCCGATTGGGAACAATTGGCACACTTAGTAACAATTTAAATCGATTCAACTTTTGATTACTCTTAATCGCTATTAATCGTGTCCAATCGATTATTTCTAGGAGGATGTACACGTAGGGTTTTTTCGAGTCTAAGGAACATCCGGCAAGAAAACTTGGAGATTCCTAGCTCTAGCCTAAAAGTTGTCTCCCAACCGGACGGAGCTTTCCGGTACTCCGATTTCCTTTCCTAAATTCCATAGAATTTCATATACAGGGTGTCTGATCGGAATTTCTCTAAATTTAAAAAATTGCAACGTTGAAAATTTCTGTTTACGGTTACTGCTACGGTATATTTCTTCTACAAAGATGAGTTTACGACAAGTTTCAGCTAGACAGTTTTTTTTAGTATTTTTCACCTCCTATTAATAAGTGTATAACGAAATGTAGAAAAGAAAAAAATGTATTTCAAAAATATTTGTTCAAATTCTTTAATGGTTATTGTTTATGAAAAAATTACCATGGCACAAAACCTTTCTGAAAATTACCGACACGAAAAATCTAATTCATTTTTCAGAACACCCTGCACACTGATCCTATTCTCTATAAACTTGATGCTCTATGTCTCTACACTTTGCTTCAAAGGAATTTGGAGAAGAGAAAAAAAATGAAAACACAATTATAAAGTAGCGCAATAATAATGTGAAATTGAATCATGTTCGAAGAGAAAAGCAAAGATAGAGAAGAAAGTTTGAAAGAAAAAAATGTATAGAAATAAGGGTAGGATAAACGAAAAAAGGGAAAGAAAGAGATAGAAACCTTAGTCGCTGAGTCACACTTACGTGAAAGAAAATAGCGTGGAAATGAGGATAAAATGCAGCACGGTCGATATGAAAAGAAAAAGAGAGTTCAGCGGTTAAATTAAATTCCTTCGAACGATTTTGCCAGTTGCGCACTTGTTGGAATGTTCACCTTAGAATTAAGATTAAATGACGCGAATGTACTATGTGAGTAAAATTTCAAGATATTTACCTATTAGAATATGAAAAATGTGACATCTGAAGGATACAAAACGGTATCAGCTTTCTTATAATATTACAATCACGCTTGCTGCACTTTATGTTACTATAATATTTAGCCACCCATGAAATTAGTTTCGATTACTTTATAAGAGAAATTAGGCTAATGAGCAAGAACAAGAAGTTTAGCATCACTATAATAAGTCCAGGATTAAAAAGTTATCCTAGATTAACCTTAAAACCCGATTGTTTTAATTGATTGGAAACATATTTTACTATTATGAAACTGCAGCTTTGAAACAAAGGTAATAACTTTAGAAGTTCATTTGACTTTTAAAATCTGTAAAAAAAAGAAACTGAATTTAGGGTTTATAAACTTTCATTCAATAAGAAATTTTCACCTCACAAGTTCCTTCTAATAACTCTGTACTATATCGCACAAACTGTATATTCACAAACTGTAATCGGGGTTTTTTAAATTTCGCGTTCAAAGATTTAAATATTCCCACGTCTGGGTTGTATTACGAATTCGCCGGCGAAGATTTCCACGTAGAAATCCACGTGATTTATTCAACCACGTGAAAATCCACATGTACATTTGATACCTTCTACGTTAAATTCGACGTGGTTTTCCACGTATTAATATTTACGAGGAATTCCATGAGGAAATTACTTTCATACTTTTGAATTGATATCTGTTAATATAGTATACTAGGTACCTGACACTAAAAAATTGCAACTATTTTAACAATAAAGTACATAAATATACATCTGAATGTAAAACCAATCGTTTTATTAACATGTTGTCTTTTTTATATTAATACTATATTTTATAGCACGCCCCTGGAATTTTAAGATGAATTACGATTTCTATTTATATCTTAATCTAGTACGCGAACGTTTCCCTTAGAAGGACTGAATGTTTGAGTGTAAAGATGCCACATACTGTGTAAACAAAGTAACATAAAAATTTACATTTCTTGTCGAGCTTTTCGAATTTACTTTTATTTAATATGTAAAGGGTGTCACGGCATCACCATGTAAGTGATATATTTTTTTAAACACGTTTTATTCGCTTAGAAATTCTCTGAAGTTCTACCGAACATTGTGGTTAAAGGATATATCCAAATTCGAACCTAAAGTGGTTTCTAAAACTGACAATTAGAAAATGAAACCATAAGCACACGCGTTATACTTTTTCTTTTCACATGGGATATACCCACTTCCACTTATTTTTTGGGTATGAGTATGTCCCAACTGATTCACTATAGGTCCCAGTATCACCCTTCACACAAAACTGAAAATCTTACTTTTGACCTCAACTTAGAAAAACGTGAATATCTCTTTAACTAGAACTGGCTATATGGATCTTTTTCATGTAGAAGCCCACATACTTTTTTTTTAAAGAAACAGTTTTTCAAATTTAAATTTTTCACTTTTCAGCCTTCTGTTTGTCGCGTAGAGTTCCATCAAATCTCGAATGAACTTTCTCATTTTTTATTATTTTTTTATTAGAATTTCATTTTTGAAGAGGTTTTTTTTTCTCCTAAAAAATTCGTCTCGAAGGCCTTACATGCTTTTGCCACAACACCCTTAATTTTTGGTTCTATATAGTTAGATAAAGCGCAAAAAACTTATTTTTTTGTTGAGACTACATTTTTCTCTGATCGGTAGTTTTCAAATGAGACGCGATTGGAAGTGACTAATCAGCGTAGTCCCCTATATCAGGGCCGCTGCTATCAACTTGGCACCAACATCCTTCAATTTTTACTAAATTTATTGTTTGTGATTTGTTTTGCAATACCTATTCTTTTATAATTTTGAAATAGCACCATAAAAACGGTTTGATAAAATGCTTTGATTGGGGTACTGATTTTCTAAAACCGCCCCTATTTAAGTACACGGAAAAAAAATTCTTGAGGCGAACGAGTGAATAGAGAATATATTAAACTCAAAGAAAGTGTACTCTTGGATTTGGTAAAACGTTTAGTTAGAAGAGTTACACATTTAGTTACTTTATGTAAATTGTTCTCGTAAATCAGGAATTTGGGCAAAATTGCTAAGTTGGA
>NC_046664.1:108916825-108955343 GCF_010883055.1 Belonocnema kinseyi | reverse complement strand
GCTGCTCCCATAATGCACCGGCGCTCTTCCGACAATTGCTTTAGACACCTATTCTTAATATCCCTATTATAGCTATACTTATTAGGGGTTTGACTATACGATGTCCCTGGTATATGGAAAATGGTCAAGGATATTCATTTTCACTGATTCAGGGATCTTTCTAAATTCCTTCGTTCGTTTTCAGCCTAATGTTTGTCTATAATAAGGAATAATATCCCTGTCACAGCTCAATTTTTTTTACCGTGTAGACAGCTGCTCATATCTTCTGATTAGTCATTTTCAATCGCGCCTAATTTAAGGACTACCAATTGGATGCAATATTTCTCTTAAAGGAACTTATTTAATTTTTGGTTATAGGCAATCAACTTCAGTAAATATAACTTTTCGTCAATTATTGTCGCGATCTGCTTTCAAAGGATTTTAATCTCAATTAGATTTGCATGAACTAAAACCTTTTGTGAGTTCACAAACCCGGAATTCACGGCAGAATAAAGAATTTATGTCACGCGCAATCTGGACTTCCTTGTGGAAGGTAAAAACGTTGTAAAAATTTTATTCTCCGATTTTTCGAGTTTCGGTTGATCGTTTGCATATATTTTGCATCGATCAGCTAGCTTAAAAACAATAGATGGGATCGTGAACGTCCTGAGTTCATCGTTGATTGCGGATAAAAGATATTTTTTCCGTTAAACATAGACATTTAGAAAAATACATGAAAAATAGATTTTTTAAACTTCTAAAATACTCATACTGAAATATGAATATATTAATAATAATAATAATAATAATAATAATAATAATAATAATAATTATGATGTTAACACAATTTCAAGCTTATGATTGATTTATACCTGATCCTAAATTTGATTATCGGACGTATATTTTATCACTTATTTGGATAAATATATAGACACTGACTAGTATTACGTAATGTTCCGTAAAACTGACCGATGAAGTATAACTCTATGGTTAGTATTACAAAATTTTCCGCAATAGTAGCCCTGAACGAGCTGGAAAAGAAGTTAGTCTTACTGAAAATTCCGTAACAGTAAACAATTCGAAATATTGATTTATTAAAGATGATTGGCGACCGTTAGGCGAATGAAAATAAGAAATTAATTTATAAAGGACAAGTCCTTACCAATTCTTCGTCGTTTAATGTTGCTCGGGGTACGGCAGAAGTTAGACCAGCATTCCTTTTGGTTGCAGCCATTGTCTGAGAAAAGATAATGATTGATTATTATTTCGATAATGACAGATTTTCCACCATGTGAACGTAATACAGAGTAGGATCGAATCAAAAAGAGGAAGGAAGAAAATTGTGAGAAAGATACGGTGTCAAATGCATACAAAGAAATTTTATACTTGCGAGTAAACATAGTATCTTATATAACCGATAAGCCTAAATACCCACTGAAATAAAATTATTTATGTTCTAAGAAGTTCTTTGAAATCAAACCAATTTAAACAAAAAATATGCTTCAATCTTAATTCAGTCATTTTTATATACTTTGAAGCAATCTTCACTGTGTTACATCAGAAGAAATCAAAAAATGGTATACGGAACATTTTAATTTCTGTTTATTATGTATATGGAAATAAATTTAATTTTACTCAATGAAGTATTGTTTATTTAATAACAGTTATTAAATAAATTACATTTTTTCAAATTAGAAAAGTATTTTACTTTTATTAATTCAATACAGCTGTTGAAATCCAATCAAATACCTTTGAAAATCTCTGAAACTCCACGAAAATTTAAGTATGTTATAGGTATAATTTAATAAAATATGCAACAAAATAGTGTTATATATATATATACACACACATGTGTGATCATACATAATGCGTAGAATAAAGAATTTATATATACGTGACTTTTTATACACATAAAACAAAATTTATTTTCTCCTTTGATTTAGAAAAATTCCGTGAAAGAATTCTGCACCGTAAACCAATATTCGTAATAGAAAAAAATAAAATGGGTACTTCATAACGTGCTTCGAAATTTTAGTTTACACTAGAACAATCTCATTATGCAACTGAAGAAAACATTGCTCGCGCACTCTTCTAATTTTTCAATAAAAAGAACATGCGAGTTGCTGTAGAAAAAATGAGCTGGAAGTCAACAGCAGGACAGAGAAAGTAAAAAGAAAAATGGCCTCGACGCCAAAAGATTTTAAACGATTAAATTTAAGGCCCCTTAAGTAATGATAATTTTTTTTATTGATAAGGGAAAGAATTATGGGAATAATGAGAAAAAAGAGAGATAGAGAGGAAAGAATAAAAGATAAAAGAAGGAAGAAAAGATAATGTTAAAAATGAGAAATTACATAAGGAAGGAAGGGAAGATGGAAGAAAATAAAAAAGTAAATCGCGGAAAATCTAATCTAATTAGCCTATGGTGTCTGGTGGATATGGCACGTGAGATTGGTGAGGCAGAGATTTTAATTAAGATTTCGCAAGAGGGTGTCACGCCTCGAAAATCCGGCTCTCTCTACCAGACACGGTTTTTTCGCATCATTTCAAGAAATCCAAGACTTCCATTTGCGATTCTTTTTTCACACATATTCTCTTTCTCAATATTAGATATCCATAAGCTTGATTTTTTCTACCTACTGCAATTCTTCATGATGAAAATTTGAATAGAAGGTGAGAAAGAGAAAACGAGTGCTCCTTAATTTCATGGACTGAATATTGATTTCTGACGATAGTTTCCTATTTTATATTAAATCTGTACACTCTACGTAGACTCGTCTATATTCTAGTCGCCTATTTTCTAGCACTACGATATATGAGTACATGCACAACTTATACTAAGGCATAGGATGCAATTACATGCACTAGCTGATGTCGGAAATAGTGGAATTTTCGTACCTATTATAAGCACAATTGGGAAACAATATCAGGATAAACGAGAGGCACTAAAATTATTTTATTGATATTGGTGCAAAAGATTGTTTGATAAAATGCACAATGTGCATTGTGGGAGAAGAAAATAGTAGCAGCGAAAAAGTGAAAAGAATGTTATCTGAGAGTGAAAAACTTAGTGACTATAATACTTAGCATAAATTAGGCTTGAAAACATCTACGTAAAGTCGCATGCGACGTGCGAACAAGCTGCTAATTAATTTCGCTAAGAAGGCGTTTAATTAATACCTTCAAGACCTGGAGATAGAGTTTTGAGATTTTTGAGAGGTTCAATGAGTGGTTTTGTTTTTCAGGTGATTTTTCAGGTGTTCAAGTAGATACAACAACGGGCGCCACAGAGAACAAACAAAGAATAGCATTATATGCCGGTTAGTTCATTTCTTTTGCATTTCGTATGACGAATCAAAGGAGACACGAGAAACAGTTTTTTTTTGATAAATCAAAATACCACCGTGATTGCATCTAATTTTTTCATTCAAGCCAGGAATATATTAGTTATATATTTTTTTATTTGTGTTTTTCTTCTAAATTAAAAATATCGATGCTTCTGTTTTTAAATTTCACATTTTAATCAAAGATATTCTAAGTTATTTTAGCCATAATATGAAAATGTCAAACATGTTTGGAAAAATATGATTAGCATTTTTGGCAACATATAATATTTCTACTTCATTTCGCACTTTACACTTGGTTATTTATATATCAAAAAGAGTGAAAATGATTATGGAAAAATTTTTAATTTATAATAGTGAAAAAAAACTTGAATCAAAACGATATTTTTGTATGCGTTTTTGCATATTAATGCGGAATAAAACTTTTATTTTCTTCGAAATATGTGGAACTAAAGAAAAGATTATCGAACAAAATTTTTTTAAATTTCTTTGTTATCTTACACCATATTTTCTGATTTCAATTTTTTCAATTATAATAAATTATGTTTTACGAAAAGTATGTATGACAATCAAGAATTTATAAAAAATTCTATGTTTTCGATTGAATATTATTTTTGTGAATCTGAAAATGAAGATAAAGCTTTGAATATTTTCAAAATTGGCTGCAAGGTTGAAAATGATAGTTTTTGTAAATTCTTTGACACCTTCATATTAAAATTACTTCAAATTTTGGTCGTAATTGTATAATAGAACTAGAATTTTTCATATATATTATCATTCTTAGATTAATATTTTTTTGCTAAAATAACAAAGATTGGTAAAAAATATTTGTTTTCAACTTTAGTATGAATCGAGAAATTAATGTTTCGAATTTCTCTTCATCCTAACAATCAACCGTGCTCCGGTCCAAACCACTGAATACCGACTCGATATATAATTTAATAAAAATTGAAGCGAGCAAATAATATTTTGCTAAAATTAATTAAATTAAAGCGAAAATAAAGAGAATTTACTTTAATTAGCGTTTAAGACTAAAATTAAAGAAAAAATGTCATATTGTTAAACATGTTGCCTTCGTTTTTCAATGGTTTTTGGATTTTGCATAAATCAAGGTGAAGGGCACGTTACATAAAAAATGATGATATGACTTCAATTGGCAATTAGTTAAAATAATATTTTCAAAATTAATTCAAGGCTTATTTATATTAAATTAAAACAATTTTTTTTGCGTAATGATTATTATTTTTAAGTTACTGAATCAATCACAAATAGTAACCTTACTTTGAGAAAATGTATTTGTTCCTTTTGAAATATCTTTTTCTTCTATAAAAATCTTATCTCAAAATCTTGTTAGTCGCTAAAATTGTTTTTACGGTATCATTAACTTTAATCTATTTCATGGAAGTTTAGGTGTGATATTTTTATCAAACGAATTTTTTTTTGCAAGAAAGTTCTGGCGTAGTTTTAAAAGGACCAAGGTACGATACACAACAATAATATGTAAATCTCGGACACAAAACATTCAGGGAAAATAGAAATAGGTCCAGGGAAGCTGAATACACGAGGAGAGAGTTTTTTTATTCGAAAAATAGTTTTTTTAAATATCAAAAATAATTTTATCTAATTTTATAGAGACACATAAGTCTATAAATATGTTAAATTCTATGTGTGATAAAAATAAACAATTTTTTAATATAAATACTCTCTCGTCATGTAATTTCTTTGACAAAAAACATTTAAGTTATGGTTCATCAATGAATCTCATTTTAATATTCAAAGTACCACGAGGAGCATAAAGTAAAACTACGAGAAAGAAAGAAAATTATTTCAAAACACGTGAACCTTTTTTTTCTAGTTTTATGAGATTTAGGTCAAAGTAAATTTGCTTAAAAATATTTAGAAGTAATTTTTTTGTTAGTTGTATAATAGTTGTAGAAGTAATTCAGTAATGATTATTATGCACCCTAAGGAATTTTCAATTATTATTTTATATAATTGCTAAATCAAAGTGGAACAAGTGGCTCGACCGAGTTACTGTGCTAAGTTTTAGGGTCACATTCATATTTAGTAATCTGTTATGACTAAATAGGTGCAAATGTATGTCTTGTATTCATTTTAATCAACTCGTTCGATAAATCTAATGAAAATCTTTTGTATAATAAATGCAGGAGTCACGCGACTTAAATATCCAGATATTTTTACCGAGGTGCTTAGGCATTGCTTTGCATGAAAGTTTCCTAATTTGGTTTTTAAAGCTTATGACTAGAAATAGAGCATTTATAAATAGTAATTAGACTAATTACATGCATGAAAAATTATGGTTTAGGTTTTTGAGATGTATGATTATTTCTAAGTAGCATCAATATTTCTCACTCCATCGTCGACGTGGAAATTATATATGGCTCACGCATATAATGAAACGTTTTTAAATGTTACATATATTTAGATTTAAAAAGGGATATAACAATGTTTTTAATTTTAAAAAAGGGGACGGGGAATATTGTTTAAAGCTGCTCATATTTTTTTGCATAGTTTTCTTATACATACTCAAAAAACTGTTAGTTGAAAAATCTTTTTGCTTATACTTATTTAATATTTTTAATTTCGAAATAAATATTGTATTTCTTTAAAAGAGAGATTCGGATGCATTTTAGGTCAAATGTATTTTTTAAATTATTAAGAATGGAATAATAGCTATATTTGTGTTGGCTCTCATGATAAACGCAGCCTTTATTCATATATTAATAATTAAAATTCGCGTAAATTGAATTATGGCATAAATTGATAATAAAAAGAGAATAAAAAGCTTTATTCCGCAAACGATTCATGCGAAAATAGTAGATATAGGTACACTGTTAAAAATGTTTGCGATTTTACAATACATCACAATACAAAATGTAATGTGAAATTAAAATTTTGGTATTGTGACGTGAAATTACAATACACGTATTGTGAATAGAAAGCGTCGTGTATCCGCCGCTGCGAAGCAACGCCACATTATATGTCACCTGAAAGTATGCTTTTTATTTTATGCAATATCGGAGTACAATAATTTAATGAAAAGTTAGGCAAAAGATAAGCTTATATTAAACCCTATTTATATTATATCTAAGGTTTTCGCATTATATAGACTTCCTTCAGAAACAGGGTAAAAAATTGAAATTTAGGGAAATATGTTTTTCATCTGAAAGAAAAAACAGAAGTTGGTATTTTCGTAGTAACTTTTAGAATGTCTTGGTTTTTATTTTTATACTGCGAAATAATGTAATCTGAATCAGAAACTTAAAGTTTGTAAATAATCGATATTTTTCATGAAAAATGCTATCAAAATCTCTAAGATAACCTACAAAACACATGTAATCTTTTCGTGAGCTAGGTGTATTCGTGTAGGTTATGCTAATGATTTTGACAGCATTTTGCATACAAATTATCGATTGTTTTCAAACTTTGATTTTCTGCTGCAGATTATATTATTTCGAGGTATAAAAATAAAAATCAAGACATTCTAAAAGTTATCGCGAAAATACCACCTTCTGTTTGTGCTTTCAGACAAAAAAAAATATTTCCCTAAATTCCAAGTTTTCCTTCTGTTCCTTAAGGAAATCTATATTGCGCGAAAACCTTGTAAATAATGAGTTTATTACAATTTCTAAATTTCTATAAAATATATTTTGTAATTAAAAATTGTTTTAATCAAATCTACTTATGAATTCAATTCTGATGAAAATGTAAATTGAATATTAAAGACTGAAAGCTTTCATATTTATTATGTTAAATATTAATCCCAGAATATGTATTTACCCTTTTATTTTATAGAAAAGTTGAAAACACTATTTTCCCCAATATTGTGTAAGTTTCAAACTTTACCAAAATATTATATCTACACTGTTAAAAATTTCTGTTGTGATTTCACAATAAATTTAATGGAAGTTTATTACCAAAACGTAATGTAATTTCAGAATACATGTAACATAATTTTATAAACCATGTATTGTAATTTTACAATAATGTATTGTGATGCAGATTTTGTTGGATGTTGTGAGATTACAAAACATTCGTTGTAATTTCACAATACTTTATTGTGACGGTACAGTTTCATGTATTGTAAAATTACACTACGTTTTGATAATAAAATTCCATTACATTTATCGTGAAATCACAACAGAAATATTTAGCACAATAGTTACATATCTGCGAGGTGAAAAGCCAATTACTTCAATTGGCTCTCATGTTGTCACGCAATGCGTACTGCAAATATCGTGCAATTTCAGAAGTGAAAGTTTTAATTCGAATTTCAACTTTATTCGGTGCCATTATTATTCGGCGAGCCCGTGCTCGCCAGTTTCTGGCCGTGCCAGAATGAAATTTTCAGCACCAAGCTGGTTATTGTTTTTTCTCTTATTGCTGGTGCCATTATCAGTTAAAATTACTTTGTATATATAGCAGAACCTAAAATGTTACGTTCTTCGAAATACTTGGTGTAGTCCGAAATAAAAAAATATTCAGTAGAAAAGTAACGTATTTTCTCATTATTTATTTATTGACATTAGTCTATAAAAGATGAAACAACTGTTACAGCTGGAAAATTATATACAGTGAAGTCTCTCCTATTTCTGCGGCATTGAAACGTACGAATTCTTTCATTTAAATGCTGCAGCCCCCCCCCCCCATCTCTATCGCACATGTACCGAAAGGTGCGGGTCGATTTCAAATCAATAAATACTATCAATAATGATACAGATAAATACAACCGAATCTTAGTGTAGTAACTCGCGATGTAGTAATTCTTAGAACTGCTGGCCCACGCAGTTATTCAGCTCGACGGGCGAGAGATAGTTGCAAAAGGGCGCAGTGCGCGGGTACTCACATTCGGAGATTGCGCAGCACTATGTCACAGTGTGACAGTGTGAACACTATTCATACGGCATCGATGTACGCAGTTGAAAAGGCGCGATACTAGAATCAAAAAATGACGTAAATATTTCGAGGAATAGTAAGTTTTGAAGCATAATGTCGCTGAAACGTTCATGCTGAGATAGGTGCCCAGGTGCGAATTGACGGTCGGCCCACAGTTGGGTTAACCGTCGGACGGTCTGTCCAACTTTGTGTGCCACTGGTTGGGCCAACCGGCTAAATGACCTTACCTTCGACAACGTTTGAGCGCACTCAGGGCGCGCGACAGTTCAATCTCGCGCTTCGCGCTTGGACGTAATTACACCTCGCGTTTCGCCATTGGATATTTATTCTTTGAATTTGGAATGCTTGAAAGTCAAAGATTAAGTTTCTCAAAGCTCTGTAGGCTTTGAAGTGCACAATCTCATCGTGACACTCGCACTGCGCGCTCGATTTCCGACAGACATTTGTAAACAGGTTTTGTTGAATTTTTTTTCAACGTTATTTTTCATGCATAAAAAAAAAAGTACGCGTCCTATCAAGAAGTGATTCTTAACGAAATTGTAGGTCTTTTTTGGGATAACAATTTTTGTTAATTCATCTTTTTTCGTATCCTACAAAGTTTGTCTTCAAAATTGAATATTTCATTTTTCATTATTTTTTGTGCAATCAAAATTTGAATTTTCGATTTTTGAAGAGAATTCAAAAATTTGTTATGATAATCTTGTAGGGCTTTTAAAAATAAATGTTTTTCTTTTGTTGACTTTTTTTCATATCGTGCATTCTTTGGCTTAAAATTTTGATTTTCGATTAATTAAAAAAATTTTGAAAACACTCTAACTCTGAGAATTTTCTTTTCATCAAAAAAAGTCATTAGGATAAATTGTTTGCTATTTCTAATAGTATAAATATCCGTACATAGAATTTTCAAATTCAGAAAAAAGTGGTCTAAAAATTTTTTTAAATGCGCTCACTTTTTGCATTTTTATCAAAAATGGCTGGTTCACAAACTCGTCCTTTCTTTTAGGACCTAAAAAAAGTGTGTTAAAGATGGATTTGATTCGTTCATTTTTTGGAGAGTTATCGTGTTTACGGACGGTCGGACGGGCAGACGGACAGACGCCATCGTGAAAACCTGATTTTCGGATTCAGGAGGTCTCGAAACGCGGAAATCCGTTGAAAAACTGTGATGTCAAGTTTCCGATAATTCTTATACTTTTGCAATCATAAATGATGAGAATGTAAAAAGTAATTTTTGAAATTCTTATTATATAATCTTCATTTTTCAACATTATTAAATACATAATAACTCTTTGAAAAATCACACTCGCCGAGGATTCGAATCCTACCTAAACTACTAAAACTAGTGTATTTTAACCGCGCACTCAAACCAATTCGCTAGCGAAGCACTTGAAGTTTGGTTACCAAAACTCTGCGGAATAGTTTGACACTCTCGGTGCTCTTCAATAATAGAAGAATGTTTGAAATCAATAAAAGTAACATTAGTTAAAGATGTTTCAATATTATATGTTAAACAAACCAAAATTATAAACAAATAATTTGTTTAAAAAATGTTTTCTACAATTTTCCATTATTTTACGTTATTGTAGTTATATGGCAAGAAATTTTAACAAAAACAACATGATGATGAAGAAATTTCTTCTTGAGATTATTATTGTTGAAATTGCAAATAAATTTAATAAACACGTGCATTATTCAGGAATTTTTCACTGGACATTTTTTTCTATGGCAATTTTTTTTAATAAGGAACTTTATGATAATTTCAGTAAAATTCATAATTTTCTGATTAATTTTATAATTAAAAAAATATATAATAAAACAATGCATCGATCAGGCATTTGTCGACAAAAAAATTCGTTTTTTCGATGTAAACTTTTTAAATTAAAAACTTCATGATAGTTTAAGCAAAATTCATAATTTTTTATCAATTGTATGTTATTTTATAACGAATTTAATAAACAAATGTATTGTTAGGGCATTTGTCAAATGAAAATTTTTTTTCCGATTTCAGACTTTTTATTTGGGAGCTTCATAAAAAATTAAGCAACATTTATAATGAGTTCAGAAATTTTATGATTTTCAAAAAAATTTCACAAACAAATGCATTATTCGGGCATCTGCTTATTTATAATATTAAAAAATAATAATCTCGCGAAGAAATTTCTTCATCATTAGTTTGTATATCAAAATGTCTTCCAATATAACTTAAAAAAAAACGTTAAATTTGGGAAAATAGTAGAGAACATTTTTTGAACAAATAATTAGTTTATAATAAAATTTCTTGTTCATTATATAATATTGGAGATTCTTTAAGTAATGTTACTCTATAAAACTTAGCGGATTTCAACATAGAAAAATGGCGATTTTGTTCGTCATATTTATTTATCTATAAAAAGATTGAAAGCCTATTTTAAAATATAAAAAAGATTAATATGATTCTAATTTTAAATTGTAGAGGATATTCATTTAAAATATATTATTACATACGAAATTGAAATACTTTTAAATTTTGAATGCCTAGTTCTCACATAGCTTTTTTTAAGTAAAATGTTTTCTTTTCTTCATAGATTAATTTGGAAAGAGGCTTGAGAAATTCGAAAGCTATACTTTGAAAATATTCAGTCTTCGACGCTTTTTTGTAATTTTAAAATTTTGCAGGTTTTAAAATTGACTTTATTGTATCGTAAAATAGTTACATTTTGAATATGTAGCAGTGTTCAATAGATTATTGTGAATACTTCATATTGACATTTTTAATTATGATATGGTTTTGATTTCAACAATTATTCTGATGAAAAAGAAATGAGTATTTTATCAAAAAATATAGACCTGAGTAAAAAGTGTGTAGGACAATAACAGTTTTGCACGCTTAGCACAACCCAGCACAACCTATACATTTTCGAAATTTTCATTTTGAAAGATTTTGGGTTAAAAAATTAATTTGAGATGCTCAGAAAACAATAATTTTTTTGTACGCCTAAAACAAACCATCACAACTTTCAGATTTTCGAAATTCACATTTTGTACATTTTTGTTTGTAATGTCACAAAAAATTTTCTTTAGTAACTTTTGGTTAAATTTGAACTTTTTTGAAAAATCGTTTACGACATAATTGAGCACAAACCTAGTATAATTCAGCATAAATTTTTGTTAAAAAAAACAAAATGGTGTTTCTGGCCCGGGAAAGATTTGTTTAAATTTGGGCTCCAATTTTAATTTTTTTTTATTTTTGCGGCGCGATGGACCACAAGCCTAGCATAATTCAGCACAACTGTGGTTTTTTCGGAAAAAATGGCGTTTCTGTCCCAGATAATTTTTTTTTGTTTAATTCTGACTAAAATGTTGACTTTTTTTAATAATCGTTTACGGAACAATTAAGCAAAAACCTAGCACAATTCAGCACAACTTCTGGTTTTTTGAAAAAACAAAATGGCGTTGCCAACTTATTGGGCATCAACCCGAATGCTGTATCCAGAGTCGGACAGACCGCATTCTTGCGGTCGTGCTGGCCAATCTGCAACAGTTTATCTGATCGTCGTCCCAAAGTTGGGCCAGAATTGGATCGATGGTAGGCTTTTTGCCCGCCGCCGATATCCATCGCCAAGGTCGGTATGACCATGCCAGCTTGAATACACCTTAGTCGGCTCAACTCTGGTTACAAATGGTGGTGGCAATGTCTGAAAGGTTAACATAGTGCTTGACACAGAAGTTCAGACTAATTTTTGGAAAAATATTCGCAAAGTAAAAGTAAGTTTAAATATTAATATTTTTAAAGTGTCGAATAGTAGTATAAGTGGAAATGTCAGCCTTCAGGAAAGTTGCCACAGGGGACTGCAACTGCATACGACTTTTTAAAGAAAATAGTCTAAAAATACAGGTATGTTAAAAAGGTCTTAATAGTAATATTTCGCAAGTGTACACTGAGAAAAAGGATTACTGGTACCAAGTGAATTTTACTTGGCTGAAGTAACTGAAAGTCCTGTTTATTTTCAAAAAAACATTTATTAGAGGCAAATAAATACGACCTGCTGGTCGAAGGGAAACATTTCTATGAATCAAAGAAATATTAATTTAAGACAAAAAATATACATTTTACACCAAATGAATGATTCATTGTTCGAAATAAATGTCGCATGAATTGGAATGAATATTTCTTTGAGATGGGGAAATATGAATTGCAGGAAAGAAATATATTTTAAGGCCAAGTAAATATTTTATAGGCTCAAAAAACTATTTCCCCACAGCAAATTTCCTTATATTTTGAAGAACAAAAATATATCTCTTGATTCAAAAAAATATTTTTCTTTGGCCTAGACAATGCGCGAGTGCAATAAAGTAGTTAGTTCTTCAATTATAGTACTTTTTTCCTATATAAGCAACTGGATTCATTAAACCTTAATTATAAATATCATTGTTATTAATATACATATTTAATTTAAACAAATCACATAATTTTAAATCTTGATGAACCTGAAACAGAAAAATTCGATGAAAAATCCACCCCCAGCAGGAATTGAACTTGGCTCCATCGAGTGTAAAATCCACAGCGTTGACCACGACGCTAACGTGACATGGAATTTTTCAGGCGGAAATCCGTATTTAAACCGTACGATAAATGTCAAAGAAATATTGAAACAAATGACGCCAAACTGTTAAGTTTATGACTTAAGAAAATGATTACTTCGTTGGAATAAATGTTTATTTGTTATAAATAATTTAATTCTAGTATTCAAATAAAATATTTTCTTCTACTGAAGAAATAAGAATTTATGTAAATACAATACCTTTTTTATCTAAATAAATGCTCCATTGCTATAAATGCATGAACCCTTTGTGACAACAAAATATATACTGTAATTTAATTAATATTATTTTGAATTAAATGACTATTTCTTTGTTTTAAATAAATCTAGATTTTTGATTCAAGTATGGAAAAATTATTGATTCAAATGTGCCCCTAATCAGTTCAAAGAATCGAACTCTTTGAATCAAATATACAGGGTGGACACGCTGGGGCTTACATACATGGCGAACTTGATGCTACCCGAATTGCACAACAGCAGGGAAGAAGCCATTGTAGAGGGGTATTTTCATATTTCGCGCCTTTAAAGTTGCATTCGGATCGGCCATTTGGTCAACTCCGTGCATCTTCGGATCAAGTTTATCATAGTTTTCATGATTGCGTTCGAAACTTTAAATGGATACAAGTCAATAACATTATGGAATGTCTGCTGAGTGACAAATACTATAAAATAGTAATAATATTCTGCGCTTCCAGTGAGGAAGAGTGAATTGTGTTTAATGCTTATGTGCGGCAAAAAAGGTATGTTGTGAATATATAAGATATGTATTAAATAAAGTAAATCAAATATTACATGCGTAAACTTTAAATTGACATTACCTACATTTACTTGCAGCGATTAGGACAAACACGTGAATCTGAACATAACTTAGAAATAATGACAGATCGGCCTGGCATGTTTATTATACTCTAGATTGATTATTCTTTACCAAAGAAATGTTTTATGGTTTTGTATGTTTATCACTGACAGTGTCGGCAGTAATAATTTAAATAATAATTACTTATTGTCAATTTAACAATCATTACTTTATAATCAGTTTAATAAGTTAAACATTATTTCTTAATTTAATAATAGATTACCATTGTTTTTTTCACAGATAGATCCCAGGAAAAATACACATCAGGAAATTCAGATGGAATTAGTGCATTTCGGCTTGGTGTGTTTCAATAAACATTGTTGAAAAATATTTATCTCTGGAACTTATCACAAGACTGGGGATTAATCAGCCTAAAATTAAAGATCTGACTCATTTCGATGGTACAGGCGTATGAAAAAGATATCTCTAAGCAATTTAACTTGGCCGGAGTTTAATTAATAAAATTTTTAGGGATTATTTTTATTTTAGAAAATGTTTTCTCTCGTCTTCATTTCAAAATTTAATTTGATCAACCATTAAATTAAATTAGAGACTCGCTGAGGATAGGAGTGTATCAGTACTAAATCTAGAAGAGAAATTTTAGGCAGGAATTTTTATTCTAATATTTTTAAAATTATTTTATTTTCGAAATTGCTATATCTGCATCTGATTTCCAAACTGGCATTTGATTAGCTCCTGAAATAAATTTTAAGTAATTTTGATGGTATCAGTGAGCAAAAAAAAATCTCGAAGCAATTTAACAAGTCCGAATTTTAATTATTAAAGTTTTTAGGAATTTATTTTATTTTCGAAAATGTTTTCTCTGGATTTTATCTCAAAATTCGGTTTAGTCAACCACTGAAATAAATTAAAGACTCGCTGAGGATAGGAATGTATCAGTACTAAATCTAGAAGAGAAATTTTAAGCAGGAATTTGCATTCCAATTTTTTTTATACTTATATTATTTTCGAAATTGATATATCTAGATCTGATTTCAAAACTGGCATATGATCAGCCCCTATAATCAATTTTAAGTACTTTTGATGGTATCGGTGTATCAAAAAAAATCTCGAAGCAATTTAACAAGCCCAAAATTTAATTAATCAGCTTTTTAGGGATTATTTTTATTTAAGAAAATGTTTTATCTGGACATCATTTCAAAATTTCGTTTGATCAATCGATAATAAATATAAGACAACCTCCAATTGAAAAGATAAAATCTGAAATAAAATTGACATAATTGGTTTCTTCATTTCTAACAGCACAATTTAAAGTTTTTCGAAAATGATTTCTCTGGACCTGATCCCAAAATTTGGTTTGATCAACTACTAAAATAAATTAAAGACTCGTTGGAGATAAAATTGTATCAGTATGAAATCTAGAAGACAAATTTGAGGCCGATATTTTCATTCCAATTTTTTGAAAACTTATTTTATTTTCGAAATTGATATATCTGGATCTGATTTCAAAACTGGCATTTGATCAGCCCCTAAAATCAACCAAATTTTGATTAACCAACTTTTAAGGGATTATTTTTATTGTAGAAAATGTTTTCTCCGGACCTCATCCCAAAATTTGGGTTGATCAACTACTAAAATAAATAAATTGAAGACTCGTTGGTGATAGGATTATAGTACTAAATCTAGAAGAGAAATTTTAGGCCGATATTTACATTCAAATTAAAAAAAAAAAAATTCATTTTCGAACTAGCCATATCTGGATCTAATTTCCAAATTGGCATTTGATCACCCCCTAAAATCAATTAAAAATAATTTCGATGGTATCGGTGTATCAAAAAAAATTTCGAAGCAATTTAACAATCCCAAATTTTAATTAATAAAGTTTCTAGGAATATTTTTATTTTAGAAAATGTTTTCTCTGGGCCACATCTGAAAATGCCGTTTGAAATGTAGAAGGGAAATTTTGGGTCGAAATTTTTATTTCAATTTTCTTTAGTAATTATTCTAGAATTATCTATTTTATCGGGTCTAAAAATAAAATTCATACATTATTGGTATTTTATCAGAAAATAAAAATGTTTGTGAATAATTCAAAGCTACTCGAAATGTTATTTTAATGTATTTGTTTGAGGCCTCATTCAACTTTAAATTATGCTGTTAGAAATGAAGAAACCAATTATGTCAATTTTATTTCAGATTTTATCTTTTCAATTGGAGGTTGTCTTATATTTATTATCGATTGATCAAACGAAATTTTGAGATGATGTCCAGAAAAAACATTTTCTAAAATATAAATAATCCCTAAAAAGCTGATTAATTAAATTTTGGGCTTGTTAAATTGCTTCGAGATTTTTTTTGATACACCGATACCATCAAAATGACTTAAAATTGATTATAGGGGCTGATCAAATGCCAGTTTTGAAATCAGATCCAGATATATCAATTTCAAAAATAATATAAGTATAAAAAAAATTGGAATGCAAATTCCTGCTTAAAATTTCTCTTCTAGATTTAGCACTGATACATTCCTATCCTCAGCGAATCTTTAATTTATTTCAGTGGTTGATTAAACCGAATTTTGAGATAAGATCCAGAGAAAACATTTTCGAAAATAAAATAAATTCCTAAAAACTTTAATAATTAAAATTCGGACTTGTTAAATTGCTTCGAGATTTTTTTTTTGCTCACCGATACCATCAAAATTACTTAAAATTTATTTCAGGGGCTGATCAAATGCCAGTTTGGAAATCAGATACAGATATAGCAAGTTCGAAAAAAGAATAATTAAACAAAAAAAATTAAACTGAAAATATCGATATAAAATTTGTCTTCTAGATTTAATACTGATACAATTTATACAGCAATTTCGAAAATAAAATAATTTTAAAAATATTGGAATAAAAATTCCTGCCGAAGATTTCTCTTTTAGATTTAGTACTGATACACTCCTATCCTCAGTGAGTCTCTAATTCAATTTAATGGTTGTTCAAATTAAATTTTGAAATGAGGACGAGAGAAAACATTTTCTAAAATAAAAATAATCCCTAAACATTTTATTAATTAAACTCCTGGCAAGTTAAATTGCTTAGAGATATCTTTTTGATACGCTTGTACCATCGAAATGAGTCAAATCATTAATTTTAAGCTGATTAATCCCCAGTCTTGTGATAAGGTCCAGAGATAAATATTTTTCAACAATGTTTATTGAAACACACCAAGTCGAAATGCACTAATTTCATCTGCACTTCCTGATGTGTATTTTTTCTAGGATCGATCTGTGAAAAAAACAATGGCAATCTATTATTAAATTCAGAAATAATGTTTAACTTATTAAACTGATTATAAAGTAATGATTGTTAAATTGACAATGAGTAATTATTATTTAAATTATTACTGCCGACACTGTCAGTGATAAACATACAAAACCACAAAACATTGTTATTACATGTATTTTCTCAACCATGTTCCATTCTTTTGTTGATTGACGATATTACTGTGTCACTAAAGAAAAAAAAATTCTAAAAATTTCAGGTTAGTGTATCAGATCGGGTATACTAACTTGAAAGTTTGAATATTTTGTTTTATTTCGTGAAAGTAAAATGCCGTCAATCGACAAAAGAACGGAACATGACTGAGAAAATAGATTTTACACTTAAAAATATTACTATGCGTACAATTGTGACCCAGTTTTACGTTTAGGATATTTTTTTGAAAAAGTTTTCTGAATTCCCATGACGGCATGCTGAAATACTCCTTAATTTGAAATAACCGTGCGCGGGGGAATTGAAATAGGGGAAACTTCACTGCAGTTAGAAACGAGAGGCCAAATAGTTCGCCCATGAGGCCTCTTATATTGAATAATATTTTTCTTTACAAAAGTACAATGCAAACATTGAGGTTGCATACTGCTTAGCTGTTTACTCACATCTAATATAACCTCACTAACCCAACAGGATGTTAACATAGTAATCGTTTCCGACGCTAGATGGCACTCGCATTAAAAGTGGCGAGCAAAATAGTTTGGTAACCATGGATCAATTTTTTTGCAGAGCTTTTTGCTCCAACGATCATTTGACTCTCGAGATCATAATGATCTGTCCATTTGGATCAATGTGATCTTATTTTTTGGTTCATTTGTCAGACTAAATAAAATGGTCGCAAATTCTTGGCGCCTGTGTCATAACGACATAACCTAAAAATTGTATTTAACCGCATGCAATTCACAAGTACACTTAACAGATGATATGTTCTAATATCAGATTTGGTTACTTTTTTAACTTTTCAGGTACACGGCACGATAAGAAACCATAAAAAGCTTGCGCATGAGATAAAGTATTCTAAGAACGTCAGTCATCTTGGTTTGACTTCATACATGATTCTCAATTAGATCATTATGAACTTAAAATTCGATCATTCATTCCGGCTGATCAAAATGCTCTTGTTTTCGGTATCGTTTTGGTTTCATATCAAAATGATATTGATTTCGCCATCATTTTGAACTCCTTCTTTTACTGTGCATTTAGCTCACCGATGAAAGCACTTTGCTTAATGATGTTGGGGATTTTGCTCATCGCCTTCACGAGCGATGCACAATCAACCATTTTCGATGTCTGCAAACCATGGCCAAACAGGGTTTTGCATGTTTGTGTAAGGAAAAAAGGCATTTAAAAGGTTTATGTCTAAAATGTGAAACATTTTAGGCTCTGATATGTAGTATAAATTAGTTAATTTTAGATTCTTTTTTTTTTAAATCGACAATTGAATGGTTTCAAGATCAAATTGGCCTATTATGATTCTTATTAAAAATTCATCAATTATTATTAACGCTTTACATTGAAATTTCTTTCAAAGTACAAGTTTCTTCACTTTATACATTCTGCAATTTTGATCGCTCACAATTTTTAAATAAATTGTTCCAATTTCAACATATTCATTCAAAATTGTCTTCCATTCAGAGGGTTTCTAATACTTTTATACTGAAATTGTCTTTTCTATTCAATATGAATCAAATTTAAAAGCGAAAGAATGATATTCCTTTATATCAAATCGTGTGATTGGTATGAAATGTGATTTAGTATCAAATTCTTCGAACTATAATGTATTAAATAAGATGCGTATACTATGAAAAATTAAATTTTTGTACGGTAAGGGATTACAATAATGTGTCTTACGTAATTTGTGAAAGACCCCTTATAATTATTATCGCACGCGGACGCGAATAACGGCGATAAATTTCCTTCTAGAAAAATGGAGCAATCGAGCAAATGCACGTTAAATTCAAATACTAATGAGTGACAGTTCTCTGTTTATATTTTCAAATAATACAGAAACGGTTTTTCGCTTTGGGCGGATAACGGTCAACATTTATCGCTCGTTATTTTTCCGCATTGAGCGTCTTCCTAGGTTGAAACACTGAAACGTAAAACACGCATTAAATTACAACGATGCATATGATGATCACTACTCTCGAGCGCATCTCAACTTCGGGTCGTTTTCATATACATTTACTCTTGAAAATAGCAAAGTCCGGTCTTTATCATCAATTGCGCTCGAGCGTAGTTAAGCTTTTTCGCCGGAACACAGAACTTCCAATTCACGAAACAGTGCAACGTGGTAGCACGCTTCTTTCGCAAGAATAAAAAAAATTAATGAAAGACCAATGACAATATCGCCCATTTGTTCTCTTGTCAGTCTGAGACGAGAAAAATGTAATTATTTTTTGGTTGGTTAGGTTGAAAAAGAAATAAGAGCTTTTCTTAATGGTTGTGTCTGCGAAAGTAGACTAAAATGGAAATAAGGGTCAGAAAAATATTTAACCCCTTCGTTGGCAGAGAGAATTCGACAAAAAGTGCCCAAAAGGGCAGGAAAATTTGTTATTCTTAAAATTCGTATCCTAGGGTTTTTGGGGTCGCTGAATCTAAATATGAAGTCGAAATTCAGAAGTCCAAAATGTCGGATCTAATATGGTGGGCGAAAATACAAAAAAAACGACTGAACCCGAAAGTGAAGTCAAAATTAAAAAATTTTAAATGGCGGACAAAAATATAAACCATTTAAAATTTTCGAATTTTGATTTCAAATTCTGATTCAGTGACCCAAAAAAACCCGTTATTACCGAGATTGATGCAAACCAAGCCGTTTTTTGTATTTTCGTCCACCATATTGGACCCGCCTTTTTGAATTTTCGAATTTTGAGTTCAGATTCGGATTCAGCGACCCTAAACACCCCAGGGTAAGGCTTGAATGCAAAATCGGAGTAAGTTACATAGGAAAAAAAATATTGACGCATTTTGCGTCAATGCCAACGAAGGGGTTAAGGAAGCAAGAATTATTCTCGATATGAAGACCAAATGAGAAAGACGCTGGAACGGGAAATTAATACTTCCGAGTGGTAATTTTAATTAAGGAATTTTGCTATCAATATCAGCTGTTCAAAAGGAGGATATTTTCCTGTTGAAAGTTTTTATTTATCTCGCGAATTTTCAGCAGAACTGACTCTCGGAGAATTCCAAAGTTCATAGTCATATGCATAAGAGTGTGTATAAATAGTCTGATATATATTTTAAAAAAGTTGTTTTTTTTGGACCATGCTGAGTAATTAAACGTATAGCCCTTATAGTATTTGCTGTAGATTAAAACTAATTAAAAACAGGTTATTATGAAATGGAATATGAGTTTCAAATAAGTGCTGCTATCTTATTTAAATTTAGATTTTAATTTTAAATTTACTGAGCGCGAATCCATGACACAGTTAAAAACTTGCAAAAGAGCTACCATAAGAATAGAGGATTAACCTCGGCATTTGCATTAATGAAAAGTAAGTACATTTGACACTCCTGTAAGTGGTTCAGCGTGTACACTGTACATTTTACCCTGCACACGAGGTGGCGCTTCCATTGTCCATACGTATAAGTTAAATGTAAGGCAGCCTTGGCGTGCATCATCGAATTAATTAAAATAAATGGGCCAGATAATTAAGCTGTAGCGTAAACCCCTGATAGCGTTCCCAGTTCCCGGTTTGAATTTCGGAATTGAACGAGTTTGTGCAATTTGCAATGTGCACCATGAAGTTCAAGTTTCTCTCGGAGAGTCAGTTCTGTCGATTTAACGAGTTGAAGGTGAAGCTGATGACGCGTGATAACGACAACGATAGCGATTGCGATGGCTCGACTCGGTAATTAGTTCGGACGAATATACACGGTTCAAGCAATAGAAATAATAGAGTTGGGAAGCTAACAAGTAATCGGCTACCTACCAGCTCAGAGACCAATGGTATCGACTTCCGACGCGGTCGAATGTCCGGCATGCTGTCGATATTGCTGTAGAAGGGATTGTCTCCTGGATGTCTGAAAAAAAGAATAAGAGATAATTAGCTCCACATTTTTGCTCCCAAGTTAATATGAATTGCAATTCAAATCTAGACTGTTAGAAATTTCAATAGGAATTTTCAGAAACGCGTGACTAAAGCTTTATGCAGTAAACGCATCTAAATAATAATAAAGAGGAACATAAATTTCAGAAACGACAATTGAAAAACGCTACGTCACATCTTTCGGGAAATTCTGTTACAATTCAGGAATCGTCTGATACAGTAACTTAAAATTTCAAGGAATTAAACAATTTTTCGGTTTATTAATATAAAAATTAAATACGTAGTTTATATTTGTCTATACAATATAAATAATAACAAGAAAATATGAGTAAAGTCAGTATATTCGAATTTGTGTGTATTCAAGTTACAACTAGTCTAATATAAAAACTAGTAAGTGAAACTTGCCACCGAAACAATTGTTTCATATGTTTGTTTATATTAGTTTCTTTCATTTATTTATTTATCATCATTATTATTAAGAATTTATATTTCAGCCGTTATTACAGCAAAAAAGCCTTCTCAACGAGACGCGTCTCTATAATAGGCGGACTCGTGGGTCAAACACGAGGCCACCGAGGTTACTAAGTTTTTCACAGAAAATCATTTTTTAACTAATCGACTTGTAATTCTACATATTAAAATTATTTAGAAACAGTTTTTCACCTATTTTTCATCTAACACACACACACACGCACGCGCGCGGCAAACCATGATAAGCATCCAGCTTTGCCCTTCAAGAAGCGTGAAGTGCGCAGTAGCAAGCCTGCACACTCCTTGTTGTCGCAATGACTCATATTTTTTATTATCATTTAGGAATTTTAAGAAAATATTTGTAATTTCAGATAACGTTTCTGAACGCTGATAACAATTTAGTAAGTTTACTCTAAAAGCTACTGAATTCAGTTTTCAGAGACCTAATTTTGTAAATTTCAGTAACTTTAGTCATTTAAACGTGTCGGAATTTTCCGAACATTTTTAACAGTGCACTTAGAATTATCTCGTTATTTTTATTTGGAACTATTCAGAAATAATAAGTTTGTTAAGCTAACTGCCCATTTCATTTTTTATGGGTTACCGAAAATATTTCTTCTCTGCTCACCGAATTTCGGTGAAACTTGAAAAGGTCTAATATTAATTTAGGTTTGTCTTATAATCAATACAGCACCACTTTTCCTTAATCTTGAATGTTTCCAAAATATAGAAAATGCCAAAATATTTCAATCTGTTTTTCCCTGTTCCACTTAACCTAATAGATATTTAAATAGTATTTCGATGTCTAAAAGTCTAAAAGTATAACCTGGTAACTGCCATTTGCCGTAAAGGCTATTTCCTAGGACCTATGCACGAGAAAGTAACCTTTACACTGAGAGAAAAATGCTGTTGAATCAAAAGTACGCACTTTTGCGTTTTATTAAAAGCAGATCTTATTGTTTCAGGTGGTTATACTACCGTATTGACATCATCAATGTCAAACCGTCAAGCCGAAAAAAATCATTATTGTTTCATGAAACATTCATTTGTACTTTCATACTTATGAATACTTTTGATTCAAGAGCATTTCTTTCTCTGTGGCCATAAGAGTGATTTACCGCGGTTCTACTGGGAGCCGCCAAAGTTTAGATGACGGTTGCTCCCAGTGGGACCCTTCGCTGGTTGTTTAACCCTCTTTTTTAAATTATATATAAGATACACTACAGTCACATAGATACAGGAGGAGGCTCAACTGCTTAATTCAAAACCTTTTCATATTCCAATTTTAAATACCCGCAGCGTTAGACTTTATTGAATAGCTATACGATATCAGGGTTTTCTGACTCCCCGAGGCAAAATCCTAATACTCGGTAAGGTCTCCCTGCATGCTCTGTCACGAAAAATAGAGTTCTGTGCGAGGTTGGAGAGAGCTTTTCAGTCGTCGTTTTTTCTTTTCAACGCTCGAAAATTGCGAATTCGGAAATAAGTAGGCTTCCGCGAGCATTAAAGTGGCTTTAGCGAGCACTCGTGAAACATTGAATATTTGTTTGAAACCTCGCTACGTGCTCGCTCTATACTCTAAAATGGTCGGTGCAAACTCGGTTTGACAGAGCACGGATGGAATTTTAGGATATAGCGAAAGTCTCTTTAATTCTATGATACTTATTTCATAATTTGCAAATTTTCGAGCGTTTTCGAGGAAAAAAGAGGACTGAAAAGCTCTCTCCAACCTCGTACAAGACTCTATTTTTCGTGACAGAACATGCAGGGAGGACTTGCCGAGAATTAGGATTTTGTCTCGGGTCCCTATGGGGACCTACCCCCTACACTTTTGTGTATTCTGAAACAACGAGAAACTCCACATCCAGATCAAGAAGAAGAGTTTAGTTATAATTAATATTTCTTTTTAGATTTTAATTTATTTAGCCTAAGTTTCTAGATCTAAATACCCCTCTAAGGAACAGGAGATTACAGCAGATTTTAATAAATTATTAGATAGTAGTTATAATTGCGAAAGCGAATTCGCTAGCGTAATTGGGTGGGATTAAATAGAATTGATATTAAATTAGGATAGAAGAATTTCAAACAGGTATTAAGTATCTGTTCGCACACCTATAGTTGGAGGGATGTAACCGATTTATATGAAATATGAGTTTAGGTATTATATGTGATGGATCTTTTGATCAGAATTAAGCAGTTTTGGAACAAATTTCGCGGACACCCGTCTCACGCCCAAAAAGTCCGAAAAGATAGCATGGCATGAGCCAAACGATATGCCATCATCTTCAGCAACTTATCTGATGGTAATTCGACGATTTTTCAACACCATTTCTTCCACTGCTTGAACGTTTTCATCTGTTGTTGACGTGCTGGGACGTCCAGGGCGAGGTTCGTCTTCGACATCCTCTCGGCCTTCTTCGAACAGCTTGTACCACTTATACACATTTTTCTTACTCAGAGTAGACTCACCGTATGCAACTATCAACATTTCAAGAGTTTTAGAGCACTGGATTCCATTTTTCACACACAATTTAATGCAAACTCTTTGCTCCATTTTTTTCGAAAGAAGAAAATCGCCGAGCACACCAAACCCTTCTAACCTTTTACGCCTCTGCCAGAAAAACAAGAAATTTAGAATTAAGTTCATCTCTTATGTAATCATATACTATGCAACCAAAATCAAAGTGGGGCAGAATCAAGCTCTTAACTAGAAGTATACCAATGAAAACATGAAAGGATTCTTTGTTTCTTCTAAGTTGGTGCAGAATTCTGAATGTTTTCGTCGAGATGTCGATTACCTACTCTTTCCAGGATAGGGTTCTGTTCCATATGCATCCGAGATCTCTCAAAACCTCAGAAAAATGTATAATCCACCCACTTTTTAGTAGTGGCGAGGGAGTAATTATCGCTTCAGAAGATGGGAAAGGGGATGGTCCAATTACGATTGCCTACGTTTTATAAGGATTAAGAGAAAGCCGATTGGTACGGGCCCTATGCAACACCCTATTAATATCTTTTTGTGCGAGAGCATGAAGATTTGTTAAGGAAGCAACATGACCCAAAAGATAAAGTTTGAAGTCATCAGCATACTCGTGGTACTTACATTGTTTCAACTCTCTACCCAGATCCAAAGTATAATACAAGTTAAAAAGGAGCGGAGCAATTGCGGAATCCTGAGGAACTCCACACCCTACCACCATCGAGTCAGACTGCTCGCCTCTACTATTCTTAACTCGTTCAAACCGACTATTCAAGTACGATTCCAAACCACTTAATTGCCATGTCTGACAGCTTAGCCCGAAAGAACTTCAACTTAAGCATGAGGAGTTTGTAGATTACAGAGTAAAAAAGTCGAATAACACAACAATCGTGATCTCTTTAATATCTAATGTCATATTATACTCATTGGTGACTTCAAGAGTTGCTGTTAGTGTACTGCGTTTTGCTCTGAAACCGCATTGCATTGTATCAATTAAGCTTCGATAATCCAGATATTCAGATAATTGAATCTGAATTATTTTTTTAAGTGGTTCGTATACTGCACATAGGATGAAAATAGCGATGGAAATAGGGAACGTGTACATCAAGTTTCATGCATTCTCAATAATTGGAGCCAAAGTTGAACATTTTTTTCCGTTTCGTTGTTACTAACAGCCTGAGAACAACAGGTAAATTTCAGACAAAATTTCAAGTTTATAATTAAAATAATAAAATTTCAATAATTGCGTTTGCAATTAATGAAATCGTTTAAATCCAAACTTTTTAATTTTTAGTTGTAAAACATGCCAGGACTCTAGTTTAAAAATTCCATTTCAGGAGAGGCAAAAATCTATGTATTTCTTTAATAATAATTAGTGAAAAAATGTCATATTTGCAACATAGTTTAAAATAATCTTTCCTACGTCAATTTAAAAAATTTAAACTCGTTCATTGAGGTTTTAGCTTTTTTAAATTTAAACTACATTTTAGTAAAGTTTTCACAAAAAATGCAGTAGCAAAAATGTTTTCCGTTCCTTGCCTCATGCAGCTTTAATTTCTATCTGCCTGAATTGCCATGCCTACATAAATTCCTCTTTTATTAAACTTGAATTTCCAACAATGGCGAATAACTCTAATTTTGAAACGTAATTAAAAAAATTTAATCTAAAAATCAGAGTGCGAACATTCAAAAACAAATTTCTCAATTTTGTATGAAAGTGAGTTGATATAAAAGTATCAAACTACAATTCCTTTCTAAATTTAAAATCCAAAGCACAAATATAATCCCTACAAAGCTCTCTCTGAAATTAATTAAAATTTATAATTAACGTTTTCTCCATTAATATTTAATGCTGTATTTTTACATTCTAATCATAATAAGAAGGTACACCAAACTCTTCTTTTCAGTCACCCCGTTCTCAGCCTTCCTAGAACAGCTGGCTCACACAGTTTATCAGGGGAGTAGGGCAAGAGCGGTTGCAACATTATATATATATTCCAATTGAAAACGAGTCAGGTGGCTCTCACTGTTTATGTTACTGTCGCCCTGAAATCAGTCAAGGCCTTTTGAAGGCAACACCCGACACTTGACTGAAAGCGAGAGTTTTAGGGACCAAAAAGACAGATCGATTTTTTTAACTAGCATTTTCAACATAAAAAATCACGAAAAAATAATAAAAAATCTCATTTTGCGGTTAAACTGTTCAAGATATGAAAAAATATGGGGTGTTTTTTTTAAATTATAAAAAATGAAATTAAAAATGTAAAATTTCAATTTTAGGGAAAAGGACACAAGCTGCGAAAAAGATTAATGGACAAAAGATGTTTGCTTAAAAAGAATCGACAAATTTGTTATTAACCATTTTTAATAGGATGTGTCGATTTTATTTCAATCGTAATAATAACAATGAAAATAAAAAGTTACATTTTTGAACAAACGATACAAAGTACAAACAAAAATGAATTGCGAAAAGTTGTTCGCCCAAAAAAGAGCGATACATTTTTCATTAATTATTTTTTTTTTTGAACGCGTACTTTTTGGTATAATCGTAAAAAATAACATTAAAAAAATTCAATTTTTGGAAAAACGATACAAGGTACAAACAAAAATGAATTATGAAAAGTTGTTCGCCCAAAAAAGTACTATACATTTTTTATTAATTATTTTTTGATAGGATGCGTAGTTTTTGGTTTAATCGCAAAAAATGCGATTAAAAGTAAAAAGATAACATTTTTTGAAAAAGCTTTTGTTTAGAAAAACCACACAAATTATGAAAAAATGAAAAGATAAAAGATGTTCCATCAAAAAAGATCTACAAAGCTGTTATTAATTTTTATTATCAAAATGCATTAAAAATAAAAATATTAACTTTTTTAAAAACATGTCACAAGATACAATAAAATTATTCTGAACAAAATTTTTCGTTTAAATTTTATCTATAGAATTTTTCAGAACCACTTTACGCTAGGACGCCTCGTTTTTGTGTGAATCGTGAAAAATAACATTGAAAATTATCAAATTAAATGTATGGGAAAATGACACAAGATGCAATAAAATGTTCGATAACAATTTATTTGTTTATCATATAAGATGCGCATTTTTTAAATTATAATTTTTTAGGGTAGCTGTGAATCGAAATAAATGCAAAATAAGGAATAAATATTAAAGTTATAACGAAAAATAAAATTTGAAAATTACAAATGTCGATAATGTGATCTTTAATTTTAAAAGGTCTTTGCACATATACCGAAGTGAAACGAGTTAAAACCGATTGAATTTTCGAAGCGAATTTCAAACTAGTCTCATAGTTACAGAGAGAAAACAAGATTTTTTCGAGGTCCTCGTATATACTATATGCAGTATATAGCAGTGCTACTATACAAGCATTTGGATTCAGAGAGCCAAATAGAAAACAATTTCTATTTCAAATTTGGTTTTAAATTTCATTTAAATTTTACTTTTGTCAAGTTCCAGTCTCCTTTTTGTATCTTCTGCTTTAGAGTGCATTTTCTAACGAGGTTGAGGATATTTGATTTCCGGGAAAGAAAAAATGCTTTGAAAAAGAATACGTTCTGTAGGAAACGTTTTGCTGTCCTAGATACGAACACCTGACTAATTTAGCTTCATAATTACATGGAACAAAGAACATTTCGGAGAGGGTAAAAACGTTGAATTTTTAGAATTTATGATCAGGTTTCTCACGCGGCACGAAATTATGAAAATCCCAAGGACGTCCTTGGGACGTTCCTAGTACCTCCTATGTCAGGACAATCAACGTCTCTAAGACGTCCAATGTCCTAAAGATGACCTAAAGACGTCTTAAAGACATGGACGTTCTCGGGACATCTTTCATACTGATATCATACGTTTTAAGAGCATCCATAGGATGACCAAAAGATATGTTATGAAAGACGTCTTAGGGATGTCCCCAACACGTCTCTAGGACATCCTTAATTTTTTTCCTACTAGAATAACACCATTATTTGTCAGTGTTGTATACTTCTGTGTACTTAATGATATGTACACCTTAATTAATAGAAGAAAGAAAAATAAAGAATATAGACTATTTTAAATATTTTATATTCAAATTCCACAATTCTTATCTTTATTCGATTTATCTAGGCTTAAAATTTTATTTAAAAATTTCCAGGTTATTCAAAATTTTCAATTTAGATGCTTTCTTATCAAGTCGAAATTATTAGTACTGCTTCAAATTCAACCGCAATGTCCGCTTAGGAACTTCTCGTTTGACTACCTAGGTTAAGCCACACAAATGTGAGTCTTAAATTTTTTAACTATGAAACTGGTTCATGTTTCGCATTTGATTTGGAAATTTTGTATAACTGTTAAAGTTACTCTGGAATTTTATTGAAGCTTAAGCTCTTCAATTTTGAATCAATCCTCTATGAAATAGTCTATTCAAAGTTAAAAGTTGTCATTCATATGATTTAATAGATTTTTACATTCTCATCAGAGAAGGTATTAGATTTGTGTAAAATTTGACCCCCCATCCTTCATTTTGGCCAAATATTTACGTTTTGAGACCTTCTAAACACGAAAAAATGGTTTTCGCAAATGTGTCTGGCTGTGTGTGTTTGTTCTTTTGTCTGTAGTTTTGTAGTTTGTTAGCACGATAACTTTTGAAAGAATAGACAGCTTGGATTGGCCCTTGCTATACTCTTTTAGGTCTTAAATTAAAATTCAAGTGCGTTAGCCAGCCATTTTGGATAAAAAGTAAAAAATAGAGCATTTTCAAAAGTTTTAACCACTTTTTTGTTAGATTTGAAAATTCTGTGTACGGATATTTTTAGCACTCAGAAAGATAAAAAATGTATTTTTTGATAAGAAAATAAAATTCTAATTTTGATTGCTAAAAAAATACTACAAAATAAAAAATTGCATTTTGCGGTTAAACTATGGAAGATACGACCAAAGATAAATTGAAAAAAATTCTGCACCCCAAAATATGAACAAATTTGTTATTATTTTCTTTTTGGTTAGAACGAATAGATTTTTATTTATTCGCGAAAAATAAGATTAAAAAAAAAACAAGGGACCAAAAAAAGCAATAAGCAAATTTTTTTAACCAAATAAAATCCATCTTCATAAACTGTTGTTCTAAGAATACAAAAGAAATACAAAATTAACTTATTGGAAAAACGACCCAAGTTGCACACGGAAAAAACGATATAGCTAAGAGAACAATATTTTTGTCCTCAGAAGTAGAAAGCATAGTTATTGCACCAACACTAGCGGATAGTCCTCACTACTGTACCAGTATAGGTGTAACAGCTATACAAGTTTTTCAAACGTCATATTGCTCCACCAAAGATACAAGTTTCTTGACGTGACAATACGTGATATGAAAATTCTTTCGAAACTCATGGTGCTACAAACAAAAATATACGCGCATACATAAACGTTCGCAGCAATACTGTAAGAATAAAATTTAATGCAAAATAAGAAAAAAATCATAAAGTCATCATTATAATTCAAATTTGTACTTTATTTTGCAATATCTAAATAATCAGTCCGAGACCGAGGTACACAAATAAATATATTATACATTCTATATAATAGAGTTGAACATAATGTTGTAAATACGATTGTTTTTTTGTTTTTGGTTCAAAATATTTTTCAGTTGAAAATTCATTTCTTTAATTTAACATTAATTTAATTTAACTGTTTTGTTGAAAATTCGATTTTTGTTTATTTGTTAAAAAAACATTTTCCTAAACAGAAAATCTATTTTTGGGCAAAAATACTTTGCTTTTGTTATAAAATGGTTGAAAGTTCATGCATTTTTTTGGAAATTAAAATATTTTGTTGCCAATTTTTTCGTTCTCAATTTATTTTTATTCACAGATAATGTAACCGTTTTTCATTGGAAAATTATCTATTGTGTTAAAAATTAGTTTTTTGTTATGATGTTTTAAAATGGATTAAAAAAATTTTGAATTTCTGTTTTCGGTAGAAAATTATTGGTTTGAAAATTAAATTGTATGTTTGCAAATTTAATGTTTTGCTTGAAAACTTAAATATTGTGATGAAACTTTGATTTTTTTATGTGAATAATTATTTTTCAACTAAAAATTTAAATATTCAATTTTTCTTTAAAAAAATTATATTTTTAGTTGAAAATTCAACTATGTGGTTGAAAATTCATGTATTTTTGTTTAAATTTTGTCTTTTTTTGAAGAATATTAGTCGTTTTGTTGTTAAATTTATTTTTTGGTTGAAAATTTCACCATTTTCTTGTAGATATGATTCCTTTTATTTACTCAAAATTTATTGTTTGAAATAGAAGTTTAACTGTTCCATTTTTGATTAAAAATAAATCTTTATTGAACAATTTTGTTGAAATTTTTTTTCTTGAAAAATTATCTTTTTAGTTAAAAATTTATCTTATTTGTTAGCGAATTATTCTTCTTCTTTGAAAATTCATCTTTTTTAGATGAAACTTAACTTTAAACTTAAAATTTAAAGTTAAAAAAGGTTTGATTACCGCTCACGTTCGATATGAGAAGTGTGGTAAAGGGGAGTTTCGGACTCCCTGGTGACAAGGTATTTTCGTGCATCTGCGGTGAACCTTTCTTTTCGGAAGGTTTAACAAGCAAAAGTTAATATCGACAACAAATAAAGAACTGCAAGTGCGAGGAGGTATCTGCTGTAAGACTTTATGGTCGTGGAAGTGGGTCCGGATGGGCAGAAAATTAATCTGATCACCTACTTTGACGAAGAGCATAGCAAAAAAATATTATTCAGCTCTAATACATGTAGAGACTGTGGTAAAAAAATAGAAATTCACGGTGTGTTACAAAATGAATTTACGCAGTGGGATACCTTAAAATGTGAGTGCGACAGGAGTTCAGAAGAACAAGTTTTTCGCATCGAAATGATTATATAATTGACTTGCTTCTACAAAGCGAAAACAATAACAGAATGATGACAGCCCAGCAAGGTGAAAAGACAGAGACGACCGATTGTGGAATGAGTGCGAGCAGTGGCAGACTCGTCTCAATGTCCCCCATCACAATAATAAGCGACCAACTCTTACAAGGTGATGGAACTAAGAAATTAACAAAACTAGCAACATCGACAAAGCTATCAAGAAAAGAAAAAGAAAAATTAGCTAGAAAAAGAAGAGAAAAGAAAAAGAAAAAGATAAAGAAAAAAAAGCTATCAAGAAAAGAAAAATTCTTGACTATTCACAAATTGTTAAGAACTATTATCAATGCAGGTCTTCATCAATGGCATTCACAGACGAAAGACAGAGCTGTTGCATGGATGAACTACAAATGCCGACAAATATTACACAAATGATCGGAAACTACCTTCAAAACAGGACAGTAGCTGGAAAAAACCTTGACACCATCGGCAGAATATATCAAGTGTTACACGGTGTACTACAGGGATCAGTGCTTGGACCAGTCATTTTCAACTTGTATATGGTCAAGTTACCAACTAAAATCATACCAAACACAATGATATCACAGTACGCTGCTGATCTTTGTGTGCTCAATAAGGCGAGTAAACCGATTTTCGCCAAGCTGAGAGCTGAATGGGTAGCCAAGGAATTAATTAATTATTATCAAGACTGGGGCCTCAAATGTAATGTGTCTAAAACATAAGAAATTATTTTCACGCAGAAAAGACATCGTCTTACCCATCAGCAGGTCGTAAGTAGCAGGATCAATCTGCAGAACAAAATTAAATACTTGGTAGTAATTCTGGACAAAACACTCTCGATGAAACCACACGTGGATGAGGCATGCTCAAAGGCCAGAACAGTAGCCTCTCTGCTCAACCCAATCATTGGTTGGCACAGCCATGTGGATGAAGGAGTTAAAATTCTCATAATCAATACATGTATTCGATCAATACACGAATACGGAAACAAGCAAGTCGCAAACAGACTAAGCAAAACCTCGATCAAAAAACTTGAGGTCGCGCTCAGAAAAATTATAAAAACAGGTCGACAGCTTCCATCTTCATTCCCAACACAAGAACTTTGGCAGATGATTGACCAGACACCCTTTCACAAGCGACTGTTCGAACGTCATGGAAAGTTCATCAAGAAACAGCATTACAAAGGTTATGGAGAGATCATCGAAAAGAAGACCTCGGTAAAATGGGATCGTGTCAGTATCGAGACACTACCCAATGTTTAGATTTAGGATTGTAGGTAACATAAAATAAGAAACACACCAGTGTCCCCTGAAAAAACAATAAAGTAAGTACACAAGTTTGGAAAGCATCATTATATATTATATTGATGAGGCTAGGTTTCGACAGAGAATTTGCTCAACACTCTCGATCGAGTCCAGCACCCAACATTAGTTTAAGTACACACACTGAATGTAGTACAAATTATACAGAATAAAGAACTTTATTATTATTAAGTTAAAAAACCTATTTTTCAAAGTCATTTCTTAGGTTGAAAATTTAACTATTTTGTCGAAAATTCGTTTATTAGTTGTTAAAAATGATTTGTTTACTAAAAATATTATTAAGATATGCAGCACTAGATTTGAAACACTTAAAACCCAGAAATCTTGTATCATATATCTATTTACCTTAGGTAAATTATATTTTTATTTTCGCAATGAGTCTAATGATTCTAAGGTAACTCGCGATTTCAAATCCATAATATTAGTAGCGTCAACGAAGGATTTTAGTTGGAAGTCCTCAAGAACAGCTCGGATTTTGATAATTTTTTCTTTGTATATTATTTAAAATCAGAACACTTTTGGAGGGGGCAAACAAGTATTTCTATTGCTCAAACAATTGCAATGATATTTAAGTGTAAAAATTTTTTTTATACGATATTCATCAAAAACTGGAAAAACAGATATTTATATTTTTTATTCATATTGCAGTCATAAATAGCTAAAAATTAAATCAAAATACAGTCAAAACGTTTCGAATAATTACTAATCATTTTTTTATATAATAGTGCAGTGACCTACAATTCATATACATAACACAATTAGAATTGTCTTTATTTACTTATTTAGTATTTAAACAATTAATGAAGAGAAATTTAATACAATATATCAGACATTACTGAAACTATAATGAAATTTCAATAAATAAAATTTTATGAAGACTTATTTATCAGTTTTCTTGAAATATTTGATTAAATGTAAATAATTTAGTGCTTTACTCGCATATACAAAAAATAGAAAATTTAATTTTTATTAATATTCTGCATATCAGAGATACGATTAATCGTAGACGATTAATCGCAATGGATAATAACAATAACACGCATGTTTATTATGCGAGTTAAACGAATACATTACCTTTTTCATTACCATGCCACGTAGACATTTTATCTATTTTGACTGTCCCTAACAACTTATTACCTTCTTTTACCTAAATATCCACAAACGACTTTGAAACTATCGACTTCCAACATTACTTTCCCATAGTCTCTGTTCATGATAATATCTCGAAGAGATCAAAATTATTTATAATTAATTATTTCAGAGCTTTAGTAATAACTATAACATTTGCGAAAAAATATTATAGGGGATTCAAAAGTGTTCAGAATGGGCCGTCAAAAACACATGGAAAATATAAATGTGAATAACAATTTTTTGAAATTAAAAAAAAAATAAAATCTTTACAAAACTTTCTTATTCTCAAAACAGAATAATTTTGTACTAAATAATTTAATTTTTAACCGAAAACATGGGTTTTTAACCGAAAAGATTAATTTTTTGGAGAAAAAGGCGCATTTAAAAAAAATGAATTTTTAATCAGTTTATTGGATTTTCAACTATAAAAGATAAATTTTTGGCCAATTAATTGGAATTTTCTTTTGATAAAAATAAATAATACCAAAAAATGAAATACTATAATTTTCAAACAAAAAAATTAATTTTTTTAGAAAAAAAACCGAATGTTTAAAAAAATAGTTAAAGTTTTAATCAAATAGTTGAATTTTTAACTAAAGTGATGAATCTTCTCGTGAAATAGTTTAATTTTGATTAAAAAAATAAACAATCAAGCAAAAGTCAACGCCTTTCAAAAAAATTAAAATTGTCAACCCAAGATATCAATTTTCAACTAAAGCCATGCACTAAACAATACATTTTTAACAGAGTACTTCAACTTTTAACTTAATAGTGGAATATTCGACCAAAATAATTAATTTTATACCTTAAAAGATGAGTTTTTAACAAAATATAACGCAAAAGTGTGTTAAACACGTAAATATTGCTTGATCCACACAGCAAATTTTTAGGATGTAAATATATAATTATTGATATACAATTTATTTCAACAACTTTCTTTAATTCCGAAATTATTATATAAAGAGATTTTCAGAAAAAAATGGAGACAAATCTTAATTTTTTAAATAATTATCATAAATATTGTTTGAACAATATAAATAATTGTGTGCCTCCTCCAAAAGGTTTCTGATTTTTTAAAATATAAAAAAACAAAATTAAATAAAAAAAATTATCAAAATCGGAGCTGTTGTGGGGGACTCCCAAATTTTGCCTGTTTTATGTATTCATTGATTATACTATATTTTTGAAGAGCAGCTAGATCCTTATTCGTGAAGTCGGGAGAGTTCGGGTTCCTGCTCGTGCTTTTTCGACTGCACACGGAGCAGGCCTACGCAACATGTAGCAAAGTTGACTCCCCGACACGCTACGCTTGAATGTGTTTCTCCGAGATGGGAGAGTGGTGGGGGCCGAAAAATCCCACATTCTGGAGACACTGAGCCTCCCTCAAACTTGAGAACGAAGCAAGCCATGCACTGCGTGAATGGGCTCATGCGATGGGCAGATTTTTCATTAGTCAAATAAATGATTAATACTGAAATGTTTTCTTGAATCACAAAATGGGTTTAACTTAATATTGTGCAATAATGTTGACTGCATAGTTTAGTAGATTAATTTATAAGTGTTATCATCTTTTAAAGTAAAATAAAAAGGTTGATCGTTCATTGGGTATTTTCATGTAACCGCTGCTACTAGGGTTAATTGAAGAAAAAGTTGTTATTGCACGCAAAAGGGTTTGTTGTATTCAATTAATTTCTCCTGTGCTACGCGATTTACGGTTATATATTGTATATTGAACTAATTTATAGTCAGGCGTTATTGAATCTCGTTGTTCTGATTTTAAATTTATTTTCAAGATTATTGATTATTATTATTATTATTATTATTATTATTATTGCACCATTAAGACATTTAAATTTTGGGGTAGGCGTGACTCACTCGGTAGGGGAATGGAGTAGTGTGTGGAAGGGATAGAGAATTTTCAGATTGATCAGGAATTCTCGTGTTATTTGTGTAAATAACACGTTCGTTCCGAAACACTGATCCGACCTAGATTGCGGATCAATCTCTCTAGCAATCACCCCAAGCGAAGATCCTCACGAAGCCGTTATGTAAGGTTCCCCACTTGGGTCCATTAGTGGCCAAGGTCTTTTGTTTCAGGCGTCATTCACTTTACTGATACTCTGTTTATTAACTATTTGCCGCCATACTTTCCTGTCCTGGCATACTACTCTAGCTTCTTTCATGTCCATGCATTTTTTCATGCAGGCTCTCGTGTTTCTGTGACTTCTTATGTCTTTTCTAACTAGGGTATCATTCACACATTCTAACCATTCTTTCCGCGGTCTACCTCTGAGCACGCTGCCAGTTACTTTACCTTACTTACTTTACTTTACCATCCAGCATGCCCGAACCATCTTAACCGATTTCTTTCTCATGTGTCTACTAGCGTCTATTATGCACCACATTCTTTTAGAATTATCTCGTTACTTACTTTGTCCATCAGAGTTTTCCCGCATATTATGCGCATGAATCTCATGTCAATTGCGTTAATTTTACTCTTATCTTTTTCTTGATAAGTCCATGTCTCGATACCGGATAGTACAGTTGTACAAATATAGAATTATGTATTGCCATTTTAGCTTTATTTGATATATTTTTACTTCTGATAAGGGAACCTGCTCTACCAATAAGCTTCTTACTTTCGTTTATGCGTCTATCTAATTCCTCATCTATCTTTCTGTCCCTAGTATCTCATCATTTAATAAAATATTGCATCGTGTTTTCTCACTCTTTCCTCCGAACACCATAGCTTTTGTTTTATTTGCGTTAAGTTTGAGGCCCATGCTCTTCATGCTTGCATCTAGTTTATTCAACATTGTTTGTAAGTTTTCGATAGACTCTGCCATAACAAACTTATAATTTGCGAACGCTAACGCACATACCCTTACTGTTTCGAGATGCACACCCTCTTCGTCGAAGAGAGCCATTCTTAAACACTTGTCCATAAATAATATAAATAACCATGAAGACACAACGCATCCTTGTCTAGCTCCTTGAATAATATCGAAACAGTCACTCAATTTCCCATTCACTCTTACACTCGCTTTGTTACCTGTATATATTGATTTTATAGCTTGTAGGAGCTATCCATTGACTCCATACTCTTTCAGGACTTCCCAAAGTTTACTTCTATCTACCTTGTCAAAAGCTTTTTCTAGGTCAACAAATGCACAGAAAACTTTTTTTCCTACTCTCAAACTTTTTTCTGTTATTTGCCTTAAGCTAAATATTTGATCCGTACATGACCTTCCTGGCATAAACCCATTTTGGACTTCCCAAATCTTTGCTTCTGATATTTTCATTACCCTACGAATAAGTATTTTTAAGTATATTTTACTTACGGTACTTAATCTTACGGTACTACTTAATCTCGGTACTCTCCCATCTCGAAACACAAATTTATCAATTCGCATAGTCTATGTTGTATACACTCGCCACCGTGTTTCAGCATTTGAGCGTCAATACCGTCCACCCCGGCAGCCTTACCATTTCTCAAGTTCTTAATTATATTCCTAACCTCAGTGACACAGACTTTCTCAATTGAGTTTTCTATCGCATCGTGTTCAACATCGCAGTTGTGGTGTTCTACAGCTTCATCTCCGAATTGTCTCCTAAAATAGTCTCTGAAAGCCTCTAGTATTTCGTCTGCATCATATACCATTTCCCGCCTACTATTTCTCATGTTGACAAATTCTGTATTTTTGTTTCCTTTCATTTTTTGTAAAGTAGTTTCCTGCTTCCTTCAAAGTCGTTTTGTATTTTCATCTCTTCTTCTGCTCTAATTGTATCTTTACGTTCCTTAACTAATCGTTTAAGTATCCTGTTTTCGTGTCTATAATCATTTCTACGTCTATTTCTTTCCTCATTGCTAAGACCTGCGATGTTCAAAGTTCTCTTGTACGCTTCTCTCCTTGCTTTTTGGGCAGCCTCAATTTCATCATTCCACCACGCATCACCAGATGTTCTTCATACAACTGCGGCACCATACACTTCGATCGTACATCTAACAATGATATCCCGTAACATTGTGCAGGCGCCCTCTATATCTTTGTTTTTTATATGGTCTTCCCATGTTGCCTTATCTATGCTTTAGATTATCTTATTTTGGAAATCTATTCGCACATCCGGTTTCTGTAGGTTCACAGTTTTGATTCGCGTTTGTTTTGCTTTCTTGGTTCTCTTTTTTCTCCATCCCCGACCTAAGTTAATTTTTGAGATCAGAAGGTAATGATCAGTATTGCATTCAGGACCCCTCATGACCCTTGTATCTTTGACTAACTCTCTTAGTCCTTCATCCGCAACAACAAAGTCAATTATTCTACGGCTATTTCCTTTAGACCAGGTGTACATGTGGATCATTTTATGCCTAAGCCAAGTATTTGTAATAAACAGACCGTTCATGTCTCCAAGTAGAATTATTCTTTCCCCATGTTCGTAAATATTTATTGTGGCATTTAAAGTGCCCCAGAAGGCGTCATTTACTTCTCTAGGATCACTATGAACTGGCGCCTAGCATGCTATCATAAATAATCTTCTGATTCCTACTTTCATTCTAGCCCACAGCAGTCTGGGAGATTCAACACGCTGTTTTTTATGTCTTTGGTTTCGTATACCTTTTTCTTTGTTTCAGGCTCACATAAAATATCTAGTTTCCTCACGTCCGTAGTTTCACGCAATTCTTTTACCTTGAGATCATTTACTCCCCTAGCATTCCAAACACCCAGTCTCCATTCGTCGCCTGAAACATGTCCTTTAGATTTTCCGTGTGCATGCCTTTTATCATTAACAGTTCCAGTACTTTCCGAGGCTATTTTGTAGATTGTATCATTCATTGTTTCGATTTTACGCACAACTATCACCTTTATGCAATAACTTTATTTTCTAAGTCGAAATCATGTCAAAGTTAAGTATAAAATCGTCATATGGTGGAGATTGTCGTTTTAACGTCAGTCTCACCAAAAACTTCAGTTAATAAGGGAGGGTGGGGAGAGGAGGGAGGTAGAACTGGAACCGAGAGAGTCGTCTTAGGTTTGTGTTTTTGTTTTCATGCTGAGAAGGTCACCAGCCTTCATCAGCGTTGTAATATATGGGAGACATATGTACCAGGTGTATACATATGAAACCGGTATTTTTTCAAGAAAAAAACACATTTATTTCAAGAGAATGATAACAAATATTTTATTCAAAGTATGCGCCC
>NC_046664.1:108907670-108916725 GCF_010883055.1 Belonocnema kinseyi | reverse complement strand
AATTAGCACAAATGGTAAGTTCCGACAGTGCCTACAAGTGTGCCTACTGGCCGCTAAATGGCAATACCGGTTTCATATGTATACACCTGGTATATGTTTTGATTCCTCTAGAATCAAACCGAAGGGCCTATGACAAAGCCACCGAACGCGTCCTCGGGGTACGGATAGAGGGTCCCTGTACCAAGGGTTTCTGCTGGATATGGTTACAAAAATAAATAGGCACTCGCGGAGAATTGTCCAGGGGTGGGCCCGAAGGAATTAACCCCCAAGCGGAGGTGTGAAAGCCGTGCCGAAAGCTGAATGGCACGTGGGTGAGGTATCTAGAACGGTGACTCTGGGATACCGGGCGACCTCTCAGAGTATGCAGCCTTATCCTTGCATGCGGGGCTCTACAAGGATGGACGAACCCCCTTTCCCTAGCTTCTCGTAAGAACAACAATGGCAACACCAAATATAGTTGTGGTAAGTGCGGTTCAAAACAACAGAACGCGCAGGGCTCCCGACAATGGGTCGGCAAACAATTCCGACTACTCTAGAGCTGGGGGAGCCAATGAAAATGGATTCAATGCAATGGATCGGTGGGATCTCGCGACGTTTGGGTGGACGAAGCGATTGAATCAGGACTTGCTAGAGTGCTACGATGCGAGTGTCGTCCCTGAATGGGGTTACATGGCACGGCTGCATTTTCTGTAGTGCGAGAAACACCCGGAGCTATCGCATTTTCGCACCAACGTCTCCAAAACCATGCCGAACTACTCCGAAAAGGGGGCTATGTAAAAGCATTGCCTACTCTAATACAGCTAGAACAAGCCGGCAACAGAGAAAGAGAGGCGACAATAAGCCCAACCGCGGGCAGGCATCCAATAGAGGAAGAGCGATGCTTTATGACCCGGAGAAACGTCAACACCAACGTTTCTCACAAGCCTAAAGATCTGGCTAAAATGGATGACGATCTTCGTGAACATTTTTACGGAGAATACGAACTCGATGCTATCAATTATTGTGTGTATAATGCAGCGAGAGCTTTGGCCGATGCGAACCGTAAAACAAAACCAACAGTTGATCATAAGACCAAAAGACGAATGCACCAACTCGCCATAAAGATAGGCTGGGCAAGACAGTACGCGTCCCACATTCAGTGTGTGATTGACTACACTATATCTGGCAGGAATTTTACCGCCATGGTTCGAAAGTTCGCGCGCAAACCCCGGACCCGTTATCACACACTTAACAAGTCAAAGCTGCTGACCATCAGGCAGCATATTTTTGAGAGAATACGGATACTATATGACGCTAAGAGAAGTCTAGAGCGGAGGGAAAGGTGGGTCAGAGAAAATCAACAGTTTCTCTCTGCCCCATCTCGATTCTTCCAAGACCCTACAGTTACTGTCGAACACCTGCCCAAAAAATTATTAAGAGGGATAAAGAACTATTCCGCACCGGGACCAGATCGTATCAAAACCTTCTGGTGCAAGAAGTTTTCTTCAATCCATCAGCATTTGGCCCGTATTTTCACCTCATATTTAAGGTCGGAAAAGCTGATTCCGGAGTGGTTGGTGGAAGGGCGCAAAATACTCCTGCTGAAAATAGGTAACTCAGCTGACCCGAAGAATTACAGACCAATCACTTGTGTGAACACACATTATAAGATATTCACAGCTATCCTAAATGATAGGATTATTCGGGCAACTGAACCTGTGTGGCAAGAAATGTATGAACAGCGAGGCTCAAAGAAAGGCGTAGCGGGGTGTCGAGAAAACCTGCTCATCGATAGATGTGTCTTCAAAGATGCAAAATTCTACCAGCGTGACCAATCGATAGCATGGATTGATTATCGGAAAGCTTTTGATTCGACCTGCCATATACTTATCATCTGTCTTTTGGAAATCTTAAAGGTTTATCCGCAAATAGTTAGGTGCATAGAGAGATTGATGCCGCTTTGGGAAACCAGATTTACTATCTCACCTCGAAAAAATCGTGTGCCAACTAACAAGGTCACCTTTCAGAGAGGTGTCTTTCAGGACTACACCATGAGGCCACTCCTCTTTTGCCTTACATTATTGCCACTATCTCTAGCACTTCGCCATTCCGACAGGTACTTGTGCGGCAAACCTGCAGATCGAAAGTACAAGGTCACACATGTATTTTAGATGGACGATCTTAAGATCTATGCTAGAAACAAAGAGCAACTGCATCTAGCTCTAGGGATTGTCGAACGATATGCTAAGGAAATTGGAATGGAATTTGGGTTAGACAAATGCGCTGAGATTTATTTGAAGCGAGGAAAACTTAATGGCATCCCTGAAGATCCTGAGCTCGTTGATAGAAGAGCTATACGATATATTTGCGCTGGAGAGACTTATACTATACATACCTGGGCGTGCCACAGAGCCGCATTCAGGATGTAACATCTATAAAGGATACTATCGAAAGCAGATACAAACGTCTCATCCAGCAGATTTGGTCATCTGAACTGTGGGCGAGGAACAAAGTACCTGCAACGAACATGCTTGCCGTCCCGGTAGTACTCTATTCATTTGAAGTAGTTCCATGGACGGAAAACGAGCTCAGATTCATTGATATCGGGACAAGAAAGGTTATGCACATGAACAAAAGCATGCATCTTAAGTCTTCCGTCCCGCGACTGTACATCTCACGCCGTCAAGGGGGTCGCGGAATATTGAGCCTTGAATGTCTTCACAACAGGATTATTCTGGATGCAGCACATAGAGTTGCAAATGAAACAGACCCTCTTCTTAAAATGGTTAGGAATGACAAAGAAGTAGGCAAAGGAGCGTTTCTGTACAAAACAGCGGAGGAGGCTACTGAAACACTCGGACTTAACTTCAGTATTAGGGGTCAGCAAAATGTATAAAATCTTATCTATCTCGAGTACTCGCTCCTGAAAGCCCGGATTAAGAAAGCACAAGGGAAAAACTTTCGTGAAGCGCTTCTCGATAAGAGGATGCACGGTATCTTCCGCAGAAATGCGAAAGATCAGTCAATGTCTTGTGAGCTAACATTTGCATTCCTTAAATCGCCCGGATTGAAGTCTGGTACGAAGGGTTTCATTTTGGCATGCCAAGACGGTGTCATTTCCACCTTAACATACCGTCGCCACATTTTGAACCAAGACACTCCTGATGATAGCCGCAGGGCATGCCATGCACATCCCGAGCATTTAGCTCACATACTATCTAGTTGTCCAACTCACGCGGGAACAACCTACATTCAAAGGTACAATGCGGTACTAAGAGTGCTTTATTACCATCTTTGTCACTCTTGCGGCATTAACCTTAATATCGCTCCTCTAAATGCTTCTAGGGAAATCGAGTCAATTGTCGAGAATGGGAGGTGCCGCATATACTGGAACTTTATATTCTCTACAATTGTTTCTGTTGCTCACTCGAGGCCTGACATGGTTCTTCTTGACTTCGAGAAGCGAACCATGTTCGTTATCGAATTTTTGCCACCAGCTGACAAAAACATTACAGCCAAGGAGAATGAAAAGAACGAGAGGTATCGAGACCTTATAAGGGAGTTGCAACGATTCTACCCGGAATATTCTGTTAAACTAATCGTCCTCATCATCCGGCTTGGGTCGCTTTGTGCTCTTAGGGTGCACGAGGCTTTTGCTGGATCGTCGTATTGATTCATTTACAGACTGTAACCACCTATCTCACGGTCGTGAGACGTTGTTGTGGCTGAAATTTTACCGCGATTTCGCTGGGAGCGGGTGCAATTTTTCAGATTAGCACCCGTTCCCGGCGAAATCCTGCGGTTGTCCTTATGGCAAATTTTGTATTATATATATACATATATATCTTTTTTTGGGTGTGCTTATTTTAGGCCTAAATTTTGGAATATATAATAAAAGGAGAGGTATTGAAAATCTATTTGATACACAATATTTAAATAAGAACTGGATAAAATGTTCAATAATTTGACCACAAAGAAAAATTTTGGGTTTGCACAGTAAAACGTTTCGGTTTAAAATAATTGTGATATTCCAATAACAGTTTTGTTAAAAGAACAAAATTGTTGTTACCAAAAAATGTTTCTTTTATTGTTTTCGATCCAAAAAAATTTCTCAGTGAATGGTAAGCAATTTTTCAACTAATTTCCTTAAAACTTTTTAACAATATATGAAAAAAATGGTAATAAAATTTCTGTTTTACACATTTAAAAAAAATTCTGTGTTATTTTAGATCGTAATACGTTGGAAACTAATCAACCCATATAATTTGTAGTGAAGTTACAAGTCTGCAAGAAATGAACGAGACTCTTGCGTAAAAAAACGAACCACACTGAAAAAAAACACACTGCGTGTAAACTCACAGCCACATGCGTGGAAAAACTTTGCGCTTTTCAATTGACAAGAAAAATGTGAATTGTTTAAAGCAAAGCCAGTAATACTGCTCGTAGAAAACTGAATTATTTTTTCATTAGTTAGGCGCTGACTAATATTACGAAATTTCCCGTAATTTTAGCCCTGCACGAGCTGGAAAATGGGTTACTCTTACGGAAAATTCTGGTACGGTAGACAGTTCGTACAAGTTATTCAAAATAACATTATTTTCGCCATCAAACAGACAGTCTCATATAGTGAGGAATATCTTGTAAACAAATGGAGGTGATATAACCGAAAACACCTTTGTTTTTCGGCCTAGGCCTAGCCGTCAGGGGCCATAAAATCCTGCACGTAATTTCGCTCTCTAACAAGCACTTCTACATTCCGTCAATTTAGATCACAAAGAAAAATTGTAAATGCGCTTTTATTTGTAAATTCACAGTCTCATGTAAATGCAATGTTGTATGTATCTTTACAACTTATTAAATAGGTTTAATAGTTTCCAATGTAATAAGATGCACGTTTACACATCGACTGTCAAATTACCGCGGTCGCGGTTTTATCACAATGTTCCTTCCAGTCCAATTATGCCACAATTGTAATTAGTATTGAGGTCTCGTCAATTTACTAGTTTATTCACAGTCAAGTTCTAAATGTTTTTACCTATAATAAGACTATTTGCTAATTTGTTTATAAAATTTGTTTGTAACAAATAAATGGACTAATGAGCAAATTATTTGTATTCTATGAGTCCCTAAACATTTATTTAAGACAATTTAAAGTTTACATAATCAGTTATTAAAGCGTAAAAAATCGTTATGCAAAAAATTTCAGTTTTTCCATACTTTGAGTGAAAAATTATTAATAAATAAGTAGAAGAGACAAAAGTTAAGAGCGTCAAACTCTTCAGAATTTAATGAACTTTAATTTTTGAAAAAATTGAAAATCGGACCAAAATTGAAGGCTCTGGACATTTTTAAACGAAAAAAGTGCATTTCCTTCCAGCGTGCGTAGCATCGACTTGTAGCAGGCCTTCTCCCCCCTGTAATACATAGTCATGCTTAGCGGACTCTTCCCTCTTCTCCTGAAGTGCGTTACGTAATACTTGAACGGCTTCTAGCTTCTGTTGGAGGAGGGTTGAGAAAGCAATTCAAAGCTATGAGAAACTCAAACCTGCGGAAATTAATTGACATAAAACTAGATCAAAAGTACTCACCCGTTTGCTCTTCCCCCAGATTCTCCTCCCGGACCGCTGCCATTCTAACAAACAAAAAAATAAGTTTATTAAAAACAAGCTAGTAACAATTCCGAACACAGGAAAATGCGTTTTATTTCGGATTTGCGAACGACACTTAACTTAAAGAATAAGGTATTTTTTTATCCAAAGTCTCACGTCGACGGAAGCTCATTGAAATAAATTTAACCCCACCTTCCTTAAATTTGATTCGATATTCAAAGTCTTTAACATTCTCTTAACTGAGTACAATTTCTCATCCCGAAAAGGCTACAATGGTGACATCTCATTATTTCTTAAGCTTCTGTCGTCGTACCTATAAAATGCTTTGCCCCTAACATTAATTCTATTCACACGCATCTTTCTTAAAACTTAGTTACATCGAGTTCGGAAGGATCCATAAAATAGATATTAGAAAATGGTAAAATCGTACGTCTATCCTTCAAAGGCATGAGTCATATGGGAGAATAAAAATAAGAAAAAAGGAAGACTTTCTAACTACCAGTTTTTCATATCCTTATGTATGTAAGCGTGCGATTTTACCCTTTTCTCGAGAATACAACTAGTGCGCATTACATTCTTACGTGTTGTAGATCGTCGCTCACAGCAGTTTTTCTTTCTATTTCATTTCTTCTTTCTTCTATTTCTTTTTTCGTGTCTTCATCTATTGGTTAGCAAACTCACTGGAATTCGATGCCGAGGATGAAGCAGCACTTTTACTTATATCCTTCCTTTTTTAATATCATCCTTCCTTTCTTTTCTGTTTATTAGTCAACGTTTGATGACAATGACCCTTGGATTACGAAACTTCTCTTTTCCTTTATAAAAGTAACGCTTGACCACATGACGACTTGATCTACTCATATTCTTATTCTTTCCCTTCTTTATGATTTTGTGTGTTCTACCTTCTGTCTTCTATCCTCTTTTGCTTGTCTTTTTTTCACTTCTTCCTGCTGTAACTTGTTATCTGCTTTCTAGTTCTCCATTCACATTTCTTCGTTAATTTCATTTGCATAATTTTATCTACTGCTCTTCTTCTTGTCTTTCCTCCTATCCTCTATTTTCTCTCTTCTTTATAATTTCTTCTACTCTTCTTCTCCTTATCATTTCTCATTTAACCTACTTTATAGTCCCCTCTTCTTACGCATTTCATTCTTTCCTTCCCTCTCCTTCAGTATCCCTTCTTAATGTAACTTGTTCGCCAAATTTCTCTTCGTCTTATTTCAAAGCCTTCTTCATCTTCCTCTCTTAACTTTCGTTGTTTCAAGTGTACTCGTTCGCAAGATCAACGCAGAAATGGAAGTGGAGACAGTGTATAACAGCTTGTATAAATATATCACCTACAATACTCGTAAATCTGTTATGACAGATGTATAATATAAACTTATCGATACCGTAACAAGTGTAATAAGTGTTTAAAGATAGATCCGCAGGTAGCGCCGTTTGACTTCTTATCTATGTTCCCTTAAGAGCTTTTCTCCCCAAGAGGAGATAAAGCTAGGGACGACTTTGTCATCGGTTATTCCATCGCAGATAAATAATACCGTCGACAGCGTCTCGTGTGAGAAGAAAGAGTCGCTTCATAAATTAGTTCTTCCCTCAGTTCACGATTACCTAGAGCTTCAGACATTCTAATTATTAAAATTTAACTAAGCTTCATATATTTTAAACAAGTGAAAAAGAGAATGAAAATATATCCAACTATTTGAAGTGTAATTACTTCATTAGTAAAATTCATTAATAATGAGATTTTTCAGCAGGATTTAAAATTGTATAATCAGTTTGTAATGTGTTACTTTTCCAAAATAGGGAATGAGGCGGAAAAAATTCATTTATTTAAGATTTTTTTTGACGAAGTTATCAGCAAAAAGCGAATATCATTTTTATTTGAAATACTATTTTTTCAACTACTTGAGTAATTGAGGTTCCGATCTTCTAGTAGTATATTAATAATTTTTTAAATATCAAATGATAAAAACTTTCTTTCTTCTATTTAAAGCAAATTTCAAGATTTAGACAAAATTAAGAACTCTGGAATAATAAAAATTTGAAAAACATCAACATATGATAAAATAATAAAAGTTTAGTTTCTCAAAATAATGCTTTTTTAATTCCTAAGTAAAACTGTACTAATTGGAATGTGTTCGCAGTCAAAAATGGTGACGAGATTAGGGTTCATATCTAATAATACACAGACCGACAAGATTTTGACCCAGAAAGTAGAATAAACTTTTCCGAAGATTTTTGGTATGATGAATTCGAATCTGATGTCCAAATTTCTAAATTGTTTCTGGTTTCTGAGATATCCTAATCTAAATGTGCAAAAACAGCGATTTTTAACCTAAACAGAGGTAAACTCATAAACATACAAATTTCAAAATGTGATAACTCAGCAAAAACAAAAGATATTTTAGCAAACTCAGCGGTATTCGAAAGGGCAAGACTTATACTTCCAAACGGCTTTTATAGTTTTCTGAGTGAATGACAAAATTCGATGTCACATGACCGCAAATATAGGCAAAAATGGCTGTTTTTGCACCTTTAGGTTAGGATATCTCGGAAATCAGAGCCAATTGAGACATTTGGACCTCAGATTCAGATTCAGCATGCCAAAAACCTTCGGAAAAGTTTATTCTGCTTTCAAGGTCAGAGGGTCGACCAGATTTTGTCGGCCTAATCAAAAATAAAAAAGAGAAGAAACTCAGAACTGAATGAAATAAAAAATGGGATATTGTCAAAACATGAAAAAATCAATATAAAAATTGATATAATATTGAAAATTTCAAACAAAACTACAAAAAAATGGTGAGACTTATTAAACCAGTAAATAATTGTAAAAGCTAAAAAGCAATCGAAATTATACTGCACCCTATTAATAAACAAGTTTTAATGAACCAATAAATAATAACTAATTTTGTTTTAAAATGTTGAAAATTTTTTTTTATTCCGAAAAAATATCATAAAATACGTCAGCAACCAAAGGTCAATGTTAGAATTCGGTAGAAATGCACAGTTTTACTGTTAACTTGTATATACATAACTTCGTAAAAAGAATCTCTATTAAAATTGATAAAATACGTTTACAAATATTTCGACTGATATCTAATATATTTCAATGTGTCAAGTATCAAGAATTTCCACAAATACATAATATTCTTCAACATCCCGAAGTCAATATTTCAAAACATAACTTAAAATGTTTAATTTGCTGGATGTTACATTTGTCAATCGAATAGTCCGTTTTTGTTTAGAAAAAAGCAAAAAAAAACTTTCCATAACATTCCAATTTATATTTGCAATAAATTTAGATCTCTTATCGAGGTCTGGTTCGCGATTGAAGGGTGAATTAGCAAAATCGGATTTTCTTTGGATTGTTCGTGACCTCCAGATTGATAAATATTTGCTCGGCTCTTCAGTTCTTCTTGTCTCGGGACGCTCTCGAGGGTGAGACGATTATAACTCAGTAAATA
>NC_046664.1:108871840-108907570 GCF_010883055.1 Belonocnema kinseyi | reverse complement strand
AATAGCATCGCTTCGCGAGCATAGTTCTGACAAGCATTACCCAACAACGAAAAATTGGCTATTTATTTCTTACTCATTACTGATATTTTTCCTTAAGTATTAGACCTTAAGAGCGTTCTAACATGTAATACAAATACATTACTTAACTTTTCTGACTGTTATTGTAGGTTGAAAGCCTTAATACTTTTCGCTGCCTCACATCGATCAATGAAGTTTTCGTTGATGACATGACGCGTATGATGATGTATTATGATAACGAGGATATGAAGGTATGATTACGTATGTCGATCTCAGACATCCCTTTACCAATGAAATTTTCCTTTCAAAACAATAATAATAATTGATATCAACTGGTTAAAGAGGAAAATTTACCTTCTTAAATATGAAAATCTTTTATACGTTATGAACTTGAATGTAATCTGTATGGAATTTAAATTGCTTTAAACGTAAGTCTCTAACTTTAACTACTTTGCAAGCTATAGGGCAGAGAGGTGTGTTTTATTATGAGATACACCTTGACAGCGTCATTTTTGTATGTAGTAACCAGTTCGATATCAACCATGCTTTAATAAAGAAGCGTACCTAATTTTTCTTGTAAAAATTTCTCATTGGATCTGTCGATCAATGGAATTAAAAGATTAACGTTATGATGTTTTCGAATTCATTTTCTCGATGTAATTTTCTAATTGACTCTTTTATTTCGACGGTTTTCGTACGTAGTTACATGTCGGGTCTACTCAAAGGTAAGATTCAACTTCAGAGGATATGGTTTGATACCTGACCACGGTCAGGTATCAAACGTCAGAGGTCGAGTCAAAGGTCAGAAGTCAAGGGCGAAAGGCAAAGGCTCATATATGAAAGGTCAGATGACAAAATTGAGGGGCTTGATGAAAGAAGGAAGTATAGTTGAGAGTAGAAAGGCCTCTAGTTGCTTGGGTTTAAGCGATATTCAGAGGGCATCGCAGTATCTTCTATATAAAGATAAAAAGAATCATAGATCAAACGCTAAAGGTCAAAACCCAGGTGTTGTCAGTCAGAGGTCACGAGTCATAAATGAAAGATCCTAGGTGAGGGATTACAGACCAGCGATAAAAGGTAAATTGTTATTGGTCAACTGTAGTAGGTAAGTTCACAAAAGAAACATACAGCAAGAGGGGAAATTTTCACCTTGAACTCTCACACCAGCCTAAAAGCTTGACCTGCTTAAATATGCATACGATTCATGTATTCTGGAAGAGGCATACACATGTATAATTTTTTCACTTTGTACTCATATAACTCTAAAACTTATGGCTAATGCACCCTCCATGTATCTACGTACATATTTTGTGTTCTAAGAGTCGCGCGTTAGGCTGCGATTGCTCCCGAACAGATGATAGTGTAAATAAATATGCATACTATTATGTATATTGCTATAAATAGTAGAATGGGTTTATGTTTGTGTCTCTGTGTGTGGATTTAGGCTTAGGAATGTACGTTTGCGTGTACGTGGATCTATTTACATGCAGAACCTTTGCACACGGATCCAAACGAATATGCTCGTTGATTATAAGTGTGTGCGGATGTGCACCTGTATGACGGCTGTGCATAACACATCAAGACGTAGATATGTATAATAATAACAACCTAGTCTGTGAGTAATTACATCAGTAACGCCTGTAAATTCATACGATTTTCAACCTAATCTCAGGTTCACCTAATAATTTTCAACTCCATGCCCTCTCCAGTACTTTGCATATGGATTCGACCCTTTATGTATTGGCGAGAGTGTTTGCTACATAGAATCGTTGTAGACATCGGATTACCATTCCGGTGGAATATGTTTATAGCCCCCTGTGTACCCTCATGTGTGTAGGTGGTTAAGCACTCCCTTTTGAACTAAGCGTATTATTTGAGATCGCGCACGGCTACGTTCATTAAAAGTCGAATAACCACCTTAAATTACAGCAGCACAAAGGTAAAACGAGAGTGAATATCAGTTCACAAGATGACAGTCTAGGTCAGACAGATTCAGGTGTCTTCATGCTATACACAATTGACTTCAAGATCATTCAAGCGAAATAAATGAATGTCGATAAATTTTCAGATCAGATGTAATTAGGGAAAATAAGTGGTCGTTTCGAAAAATAATTTAGCATGAATTATATTTCAATTAACTTCTGAATTGATAAACGAGCTTGAAGAACTAATAACAATTGTTAAATAAATTCCAAAGCTTCTCAATCTTGATTTCCAACAAGTGAAACATGATCTGCACCCTTACCGACTCTCACTGTAGTTTATTCGTTTCTTGTCGATTTGCTTCAGTTTCTTCGAGCTCTGCGTGTTCATTAAATAGTGAGGAAGTCTTCAGATGTTAAAGGAATGCAAGTTCAAATTGCAATTTAAAATCGAAAATGAAGAAAACGAATACCATTCAATATAATACAAATTGTGATAATATTTGTCTTGCAATTAGTGGTTTGTTAACTATTACTAAAACCATTAGATTTTATATTTAATTTAGTGAAAGACTCTTATTTAGCTTATGTTTCAATAACTTTGTATAAATACAAAAAGAGTAATTCACTTTTCTTGAGATTAGAGACCTAATTTAATCAAAATATGTAGTTTTGGTCATAAAAGGGAAAATTTAACAAGTTTTTTATCGATGTACGAATAAAAAAATCGGAAACAAAAAAAAAACCGTTCAACTCAACTTTCTAAATGCAACATAAACTTTTCAATTATTCCCACCTATCTAGCCACCACTAGTACCATCACGTTCCCTCTGAACTTTTTCTGAACTACAACCTCTGCGAACCTTTTTCTCCTCTCATTCTTTTCTCTTGTTCAACTTGAGAATCTTGTTTACCCTTGTTGCTGATACGGCCTTCACAAGTACAACTTCTGATAAAAATTACGTAACGAGATAGAATCTGGTTCTCAGGCTTCATCTTACATCTTATTTACCTTATCTACAATAAATTTTGCCTTGGAAGTATATATTTAAGAATTAAAGCAAGTGGCGAAAGCATTTTGACAAAATCTTGCTTCATTAAAATAAAAATTATAGAATGACTTATAATAATTATTATGAAAGGCATGTTAGTTATAAAAAACATACTTATAAATAATACAAAATTGAATATTTTATAGAAAGGGGTCTTTTTCAATTAAATACATACCGCGTATTGACCTAAGCTTTAGAAGAATCAAGATCCCTCGTGTCAGTCTTTATGTCTTACATATCACTTACAAATTAAACTAATTTTTGAAAACGGTACCAACAAAATGTAAGCTTCCTTACTAATTGACGGTGAGCATGAGCATCCACGTATATAATAAATTTCTAAATGTGAATTCGAGTTTCGCAAAATTTACATACAACTCAGTACATTCGAATCTCGTTCATAAACTCAAGCGTGTCAGCTTTATGTGACAAAGTTTGAATTGCACGCGCCATCCTCCGTATCTAAAGTTTCACGATTCTTATTCTCAATTTTAAACTGAAAATGGAATTTTCCTAAAAAGCTTGCATCTGCTCGGATTGCAGAATTTTTTTCTGAAAAGAGATTGGAAAAAAATAATGGGAGGCGTTTATCGGCCACAGTTAAATTGAAGGCTCAGCGCCGTAGAGGCTTAGACATACCTACACCATAAAATTAATAATACTATCCGTTTCTGTTTCTGTACCTATTTCAATTATTAGTATCTAAAGTCTAAAATAGAAAGACGTTTTTAGTTATTTTTAATTCTAGTTCTAGCTATCTAGTATTTGAAGAAAAATTTAGGATCTTATTTCTTTATCTTTATAAAATTGTTAATATTTTAGGACCGAATTTTATGTTTACAAAAATGCAAAATTCAATAATTTTATATAGACTTTTTAAAATGTTCTTTGCTTCCAGGGGTCACTCGTGCTTGTCTACTTCTTCGGGATACTTAAAATTATAAGTAATGCTGCATTGATAATTAATTTATGCGACCTCACGGAGGGTTGTTCGTATTTTTCCTCTTTCTTGGTAACTCAAACAGGAATAAGTACCGTCAATTTCTTGATCTGCATTTTCTTATACGTTAATGATATTTATGATTGGACTTCTTCGATGCTTTAATTTTGTATACTCTTGTTCAGATATTCATAAAAGTGTTAAATTTAAATAAACATCTTTTAATTCCATAAATAAAAATAAGTTTATCTTTAGTCAATAATGTATTTCATTAAGTTCATTTGAATTAGTTTAAAATACAGTTACTGCTCGTTAGCCTATGATTATGAAAATTTGGTGAGTCGAGAGCATAATTTGTAAATTTCGCAGCGACCCCGCATCATGTTCCCTTCATGCAAATTAGAGTATAAATGTGCACTGCGAAGAAGTCTGAATAAAATTGTACATTAAACTATAGATGAAACAATATAAACTATTTGCCCGTAGTGACAGCTTCAAGAAAATTTAATTATGCTGAATTTGTTCTGTCAAGTGATGAAAACTTTAGAAATAATGATAAAAAAAATCTCAACCTTCCTGAAAACACGTTACTCGTTGTTTTCACATTTGATACAATTACGTGGGATTAAATGCTCTAAAATATGGCTGAAACCTTTGACTAGTTCCCAAGCTCCGGAATAAATTATTAGCAGAGAGAGAGAAACAAAGATTTTTCATTGATTTCATGAATAATAATTTTCCATTATAATCATTTAGAATTCTTATTCTATTTTGCAAAGATTTTATCATAACTGCAAAAAAGATTAACTTTATAAGAGGAAAAATACGACTAGTGGAAGCTATATTAAGTAACAGAAATCCTCCAAAATTACCCTCTAGTTTCGTTACACTTTGGAATTATCAGAAAGGCAATTTTGCTAAGGATATCGTATTGCTGCTTCTATTCTGTCGAAGCTCGTCTCTACCATTCTCATCAAGTATCGTTGAGAATATTTTCTACATAGTGGCCACTGAATCGGGAAATTCTCTTGGTAGGAAAAAAATAAAGTATATTGCGTTCACAATTTGACTGAATTGCACGGTTATAGATTTAAGAATTTATTCAAATTAAAGGCCTTATTAAAATTCAATAGTTTCGAAATCAAATATTAAAAATTGGCTAGTTTCAAATTGAGAACCTGTACAATAGTTGATCACTGTTCACCATAAAACCTTTAATACTCACAAAATCAAATGTAAAAGTTTGAAATTAAAATGCAAAATTTTTTTCAACTAAAAATCTTAATAGATGGATGATTTTACGTTTGAAATGTTTAATATGGAATAACTTGAACATACATTGTTTTGAAATAATTTAACTTTAAATTAAAGGGTTGAATACTTTTATATCAAAACATTAAAAATGGTTGAAAACCAAGTTTAAATCTTTCAAACTTCAGGATTATAAGTGACCGCTTTTTAATACTAAAATTATTCACTTTTTTACGCTGAGGAAATAAAAGTAATAAAAATATTTAAAAAGGTATGTATATTTTTGGAAACTAAGTATTATTTTTTAGTGGTAGTTCTATAAGAAAAAAGTGGTGAACGATTAATCTTTAAAAATATAAGTAATTTCTCTCCTTGAGTTAAAAATTTTTAAAACAGTGTGATTTTCTATTAAGGAAATGTCACAGTTTCAAAATATTCCTTAATTTAGTCAAATAAAAAGTTTAAAGTAGTCCGGCTATTGAATTGGTGTCATGAAAAATCATTCAAATAGGTTTTTTGCGCAGAAATATGTCTTCTTTCACATAATGCCCTTTTAGGGGTCCTTTCCTGGTTAAAATTTGAATTACCACTGTTTAAGGTCGTGCCAAAAAACATGGGATCTTATGGAGAGGCCTTTCGCGCGCTCCGAAAATGGGTAATTTTGGCTTTAAAATACGTTGAATAATGTTGGGAAAACTTTTTTTGAGAAAAAGAATATCATGTAAAATTTAAATTACTGCTCATTTATACTTGCTTTCAGGGTATTTGAGTAAAATGTAGCCAACTGCCGAGCGTGAAAAATGGCTTTTACTCGAATTAAAAATTCTCCTGTTTAAATGCCTCCAGATAAAATTTGTTCAATTTTGATATCATCTACTGTGGAATTACACAATTGTACAATTTTTCATCAAAGATTATCTAATTTTGATAGCCACGAATGAATTATGCTAAAATACTGCTTTGAATTGTACAATATGAAACTCAAAGTATAAAACTATTAAGCTTTGAATATTTAATTATCAATTTTTAACGCCTAGAATAAGGAACTGTTCCACATTCGATTCGTTAATATGGAGATTATTTTGTCAATACTTTAAAATGTAAATTATTCATTTTCGAAGAATTGAATTAAAAAAATAAAAATAGCAGAATGATATGTTAAAACCCGGAAAATGGCAGGGATTTAAAAAAAATCTTGAGTGGCCAGTTTGTCCTAGTTCCAACGAAATATACAATCCCCTCATCTTTTTCATTTAAAGGCGACATTCTAAGATAAAATGTAAGATTAAAAAATTAAAGTAGCTGTTTAAGCTTTCTGCTGTCTATCATCCTATCGTCAACAGGTACAATTCCATACCTTAAACCTAACACAGAGTCACTCACATTGCTAATTAATATCTTTATTAGAATACTACGCTTGCACTTCATTAGATATACGGAAGCATGTAGGATCTATATTTGGATCAGTTCATGACATCACTTCTTTGTTCTTACTGTGATAGAAAGTTTAGATAGTAAATGCATAAAAAGGTTTCACTTTTGAAATACTTGCGCTCTGGTTAGTCTAGTTTCGCTAAATAATTATCATTTACCGAATAACAGCTACTCCATTTCTTCAATCGATGCATAAGTAGTTGTCGAATTCACTCATCGAAACGGCGATCGATAGGTTTTGGGTGCACTTACTACTCTTATTATAGTAAACGTTCGGAAAGTTTCTTTAAGTGTATAAACCTTTGTGTACCTACTTGTATACCAATTCGCTTATTTCTTTGGATGTTTCATCACGAAGAGATTTGCTATAAAGCCGTCCAGTAAAACCGTTCCCCTCGAATTTCATAAGCGCGTGTTTCATTGAAAGTTTATCGGAACAGAGCCAAACCGCGTTTAAGGTAAGTCTTTTCGCAATCGTATAAAAGACTAAACTGCAGCACAAAGAATTCAAAACTGATCTCAAGATTCCATTAGTATAGTATCATCTTTTTTGTAGCCTATGGTTGTGTGCCCAATAGAAATAATCATGTGTGATATTCATAACCCTAAGCCCGGATTTTTTTGTGAAAAAATAATGTCTTTATGTTACTTTATTTTTAAATAATTCTTTAGAGGTTGCGCTGGCCTATCAAATCAGTTTTATCGGTGTTTTTACAGCATTTAATCTCTGCAGTTTTTAATATTCGTCTTTCAATGGCAATAATGACAAACACAAAAATAAAATTCTTTGAATTTTAAATATCTTTAGCTACTGTTATTTTACTATAGATTAAACCCTATCTTTATTATTTGGCAACAAAACATGTTTCAGGGTCGCTTAAGAGCTTTTTATTCGATTAAATTACGAATTTTCATATTTCAATTTTAATAATGTATAGAAGAACATAATTTTTCCGTGTAGAATTTAAGGTTGATACCTCAATAAAACAAATTAATTTAGAATAAAATAAAGAAACGACCAAATTAATTTTTCTGTAAAAAACGGACTAGCGCGACCTGTAAATAATGAAGTTTAAAATACAAATATATATTTTTTTTAATGGAAAGCAAGACATTTCCGAAATAAGTTTTACAAAAATAGAAAATATTTAATTCTATTGGGCAACTTAATGCATAGGCTTACAATTATTCCTATAAAATGCTAGCAAGCATAGAAATTTCCTCGATATATTAATAGAAATTGTGGGAGGGGTTATAGTACTTATCGGTGTAAATCATTCCTAAACTCGGAAGTGGTGCAAAAAGTGAAGCCCCGCGAATTGGTCTGTATGTTTTTTGGATTGAATATTGATTAAACAATTAATTTAATCCTTAGACAAGTCTAAATTAATAAAGGTACGATGCATTACCCTAGGTGAAATATTGATTTATATAAAGATGAGTGAGTGCCTTGTAAAAGTGTGCGTTCATATATGGGCTTTCGAATTTAATGATATGTGTGATAACGAACAAGTGATTTCGATGTGCACGAATGAATTGTTTGGATGTGACTGCGTCTTCCTTTTTTCATTGCTCCCTTCCTTACAAAGTATTTTGCTTCTACCATTATTTTGAAATTAATTTCATGAATGCGTGAATATTTTTACGATTACGACGAATAAACCGTAATTGATAATTCACTTATTTTAGAACGAACAGCGGCTCTAGATTCTTGTCTAATTAAATTATCATTGTTTATTGGAAAATTTGAGACTATAAGCAGGAAATGTATACGTACTTTGGCATAATGTACTTGCCTCACGGAGTGTGTCTACTCAATTGAATTACTTCGTCCATTCTACCAAAACGATTACGCAGCCACTTCCACGTGTAAGTATATTAATACCATCTTCAAGCGTATTAACTGTCAAGCACCATCTAAATTTAATTCCAGCGTACTTATCAATACATTTACGCATGTATGAGCCGCATCACTGAGATGCTTATCCTAAAACATATTTCGTGTAACAAATCGTTATTAATGATCGTTGCCCAACTTTAGGCTTCTCGCTTTGCGAAACGTCTCTGGTTTTAAGTTATATGTACTTATATGTACGTTTGCATTCAGTTAGTCATACAATATCGACGGATTACGCTCGCTCGTGAAATATTGACTCTTTCGGTAATGTTTTGCTGCTGGATAAATTCGTAGGTTTCGGCGTACAGTATATTCGATTTTGATGAATCTTTAAGATGCTCTAACAAAAAAAAGATACAGCAGGATCCGTAAGAGAAAGTACAAATATTAGGTTGAAGCACTGTAAAAATTTACTTAACCCATCCACCAAATCTCGAATACACTTTACAGAAGGAATCGTGCCCTCATTTGATCATGATACTCACTGTCGTCGGTCCCTGAGTAAGGGCAGCGGCCTCTTTAGAGGCATCTTCGACCTCCTTAAGTTTTTCTTCCGCCTTTCGTTCCTTGAGCGCCTTGAGCAGCTTCCACTTAGATCCGGGAGGACCTGGACTGACTTGACCTTCCTTCAGGGTAATGTCGGAACTCCCACACGATGAGGAGTCAATCTTGATTTTTGGAAGACTTAGAGTAGCGGTGGTTCCAGTTTCCGCACTGCCAGCGTCATCTCGTTCGCCTTCAACGACAGTGCTTTCAGAATCCCAGCCACCAGGGATACTGACTGAGACCTCGCTAGGTGGTACACTTACACTACCTTCACGCGACAGCGAATCGGAGCCCTGAAGATGTTTCTCACTATGTCGTAGGGTGGAACCGCTTGAACTTCTACGAGACTGGTGCTCATCTAGATCTTTCTGCAACTCGTCCTCGTCCTCGTCCATTGAATGCACCGGACTGTCGGGTCCGGAAGTTTCACCTGAAGAACCTTCTTCTGTCGGAATGGATTTCTTTTCCTTCTTGGCTTCTTCCTCGTGGGCCCAAGTGTGATAATCAGTCACCCTGGCGAAAACTGATTCGATACTCTCGATTGGCTTCTTTTTGGGGATCGGTTTTCCATCTCGATGTTTCTCCCCATTCTGAAGGCGAGGATCTCTTCCTATCACTGTTCCGTTCATCTTTATTGCACGAGTTTCTTCTTTCATCAGATCTCTTTTCTCCTCCTCCTGGTCTTTAGATCTTGCTTTGAGTTTCAGCTCTCGAAGTACGAAGGACATTCTTTCTTTCACGTCCTCATCTGGCTTGTAAGGCTCATTTTCTTCTGGAGCCTCAACTAAAAGCTCACCCATCTCCACTTCAACTTCTGATTGCCTTTCGAGTTCTTCGAGTTTCCTCAGCTCGTAACAGTACCATTCATCCTCGGAGTCAATTGAGTCTTCAGTACTTTGGCGCCTGGAAGAAACTCGAGATGTACTTCTATAGGAATGAGTACTTTTGTTGTCTTCGTCTCCTTCTCCACTTCTAGATCCTCCCCAAGGTATCTCTAGAGATTGTTGATGTCTAGGGAGGAAACGAGTGCTACCACCTATCGGAGGACCATAACCTCTTGTGCTCGATGCAGAAGGACTACCTTCAGAATTTGGTGCTTCTTCGGAAATGCTATTTACCAATTCTGGTGCCTTGGTTCCACTGGATTTTTCACTTTTCTCACTTTTTTCAGAAAAATCTTCTTGGAATTCAAAATTTGCATCTAAGGATTGTTGATTACCTTCATCAGATTTTTTGTCAATACTTCCATCATCATTAATTCCTTGTTCATCAGATACTGTAGAGGACTGTCTTTGTCGATATTTTCCTAGCGCTCTGGATACAGCAAATTCCATGCTCGCGCCTCCCATCAGAGTAACGGGGGGCATCTTGGGGGCTTTTTCGTTTAGGGCTTCGTCAGAGCTACCGGTAGATTTTTTGAAATCGCCTACAGTGGGAAATATAGTGGATCCTCCTGACCCGGAACCAGTACTCTTACCAGACGCTTCTTCTTCGACACCACACACCTGGTCTGATAGTTCGGTTTCGCTTAACTCAGATTTCCGTTGCTCATTCTCTTTTTCCTGTAACCAATGCTCTTCTGCAACTTTCTTTTGGAGTTGTTCTTGGTGTTGTTGAATTTGTTGTTGAAGCGCCTGTTGTTGTTCTTGTAATAGCTGCTGTTGTTGAAGTAGATACTCTCTTTGTTGAGGAGTAAGTGGAGGTGGTTGATGAACTGGGGGTTGTTGCTGAAATTGCTGTTGTTGTAAATGTTGTTGTTGTTGTGGAATAAGTTGCTGTTGTTGAGAAATAATTTGTTGTTGTGGTGACTTTCTTTTGATACTGCTGGATTTTACTTTTGCGAAGAAAGGCGGGCCCTGGTTAGCATCTGAGAGTATACTATCTTCATCTTCCGATAAACCACTTTGTCTGCCACTGCTCCACTCTGTTTCGGATATTTCCGGATCCGATAAGGACTGAGATGACTGGTTGTTTCTTCTTTTGGCTTTTTGCAATATTCCAGAAACGGTAGAAACTAAATTTTTTTTCTTTTTTCTAGCAGCCTGATGCCGACCTCGCCCTCTATTTGTCATTACTTCTGCCCTCTGTTGAGCTAAGGCTTCTTGTTGTGATTCCTCAAGATCCTCTCTTTGAACTCCACCAGGTAAAGATTGACTTCTATGTCTCCTGGGCAAATGCAAATCCGGAAGCCAATTACTCATCGAACTCATTGCATTTTTAAGCGACGATCCTCTTCTAATTTTCTTAGACATTTTACTAGTCTCTAACTCGTGGTCCTTAATGTCTGCGGAAATACTGATATACCCTGATTGAGAAACTATGACGCTGGATGCATCGTAAAACTCTCCTGGTTGTTGAGACAGATCCGTTGCTGGCTTTCTGATTTCGTTATCTTGGGAATATTGATGCTCTCTTTGCCATTGCCTCTGGTAACCTTCTGTCAATTGTGCATTTTCCGCAGCAGCGAGGCGTTGGCTCATCTGATACTGCTGATACTGTTGTTGATAAGCTTGTGTGTAGTTTTGATTTGAGTAGCTGTGATGATACTGATGCGATTGATAGGCCGGAGGTTGTGGATATTGCCTGTCTCCGTAGGGACTCTGCATATAGCTCCCCTCAGACGCCATCGACCTGATGCTGGAAGATGTCGAATCATGTGGTATGTGGCTATCCATTGAGTTAAGCCAGGAAGATTCGGTTTCAGTTCTGGGAAGATTTGCACTAGTTGGGTAGTAGGAGAGAGCATCTGTAATATTTCCTGTAGGAAACATGTTTCGATACATGGCAGCTTTGCATTCTGCATTCGTCATTGAGTCTCCGTAAGACATGGCACGTACTGGTGCCTTTTTCCCACGTGATAATCCAGTAGATGGTTGCGTGTCATCATATTGAGAGGCATTGTACGTTTCAAAATTAGCAAACTGCTCCATCGCATCCGGATAGTATCCAGTAGTTGTTGTTCTAGGTCCGTATGCTCCGGCACCAGTGGTATAAACATTAGCCATTGCCTGAGTGCGATTGCTTCCTGCTACAGAATATATTGCTGGTTGTTCTGATCTGTACAGAAAGTCAACTGTGCTTCCAATTGTACCTTCATCAAAGCTAAGCTGACGCCCTCGCTTCTTGGGACTCTGACAGGTGGGTGCACCAGGAGCTGGAGGAGGGACGAAATTATAATCATCTTGAACAATGGGAGACTTGATTGAAGTAAGAGATGATAAATGATTAACTACTGCATTATACTGACTTGTAGCTGCGAGTAAAGCGTCTTTACCTTCTGGAGTATCGTACAAAGGTTCCTGAGTAATGATCGAGCTTTTCGATTCCTGAATAACGGCTATTGGACTAGCAGTTCTGATTGGTTGCGTGGTCTGAGCAAGCGATGATCTACCGTGATCCAATGAGTAGGAGGTCAACATCTTGGTGATCGAATTTTTAGGTGAACTTGGTGACTTATCAAGACTACTCCATCCACTCATTGATGAAAGACCAGAATCCGATTTAGCTGCTACGATGTTAGCGCTGCTTGGTTTAGACAAATGTTTTGGTGACACCCTAGGCGACTTTGGCGAATGAGGTGTATGAGGGCTGAGTCGTCCCTGTTCCAAGGCAGCCATTTTGTCAGAATTTCTTAGGAAGCTGGGACTTTGAGCACGCTTAATATCCACATCTTTTTGTTCTACAGAAGACATAAGGAAGCTTTCTGAGGGATCACGAGGCGCTGGTGGAGGTGGCGAGCTTGGCGAGGGACTTGGAGGTGTCCTACTTTCCTGAAAGTCCAAGTTTAATCTAGCAGCACTTCCGAAATATCCGTCTTGCCTAGTTCTAACGCTGTGGATGCTTTGAGTACTATGCAAACTATGTATGCTTCCAACAGATGGGGTTGGCGACGCCACCTTATCCGTCGTAGTATTGTAGATTGTAGGGGAAGCGCACGTCACTGCTGCAAAGCTCTCGACCATCAGATCAGTTAATTCCTTATTTTCAGCATACCCTTTTGCGAAATTACCAACATCAATTGGTATTTGGACGACAGGTTCTGGGCTTTCCTCAAGGAGAGCTGAAGTGTAGCCTAACCTGGGTGGAGTGTACGTTGAAGACATCGAGTCCACGTTGCTCCTGGAAGTACCAGACAGTCTAGGTGATAATGATCTCGTTGTAAAGTCCCCATCAGTTGTTAAACCACTATCCGTGCTAACCCGGGATATGGATCTGCCAGTTGATCCTGGACTTTTGGAGTATATCCAGCTATCAAGATCTGGCTCAGCGTAAATTTTTCTAATCTGCTCGTCTATGCTGCTCGCTTCTTCTACTAACTTCGCTTCATTTTCTGTAGCGTACTGGCGTTTCGGGGAATCTCTGAGCATACATTGGAATTCTATTATATTCTGGGAGTCTTTTTGGAGTTTGGAATCTAGCCTATCAAGTTCCTGGAGTTTTTCAAGAGCTACTTTGTCTATGGCACTAAGTCTAGAGACTTGGGCGAGGTCTTGTTCCGTGACACAGGGAGCATTTCCTCTGTAAGTCTTGTAGTCAGCCGCACTAAAAATTTCTCCATCTTCCTCCTCCAACTCATCCGCCTTTTTTATTGTCATCTGTTGAATTTCCTCCTTAGACTGCTGCTCCTGCTCCTCATCCCCTACCTTCTCATGTGTGCTAATTTCTGCCTCCTTCTTTCCGTTACTATCCTCCACCTCCTCTGCCTCCTCCCATATCATCCCTAACTGTGACGTCGGTCTCGAGGCATCCCCACAAATAAGATCCTCTCTGTAGGCATTATTTAAACTCCTGTAAAACGCCTCGTCGGGAATGTTTCCCTCTTCCTCCTCAAGTGTTTCTAAGGCTTCCAAATTCCGCACGTTCCTTTGTATGTCGGTAACCACCGCCGCTACAGTACTATCTTGCACCAAGCCACGCATTCTTGCTAGCTCCTGCTGTGCTAATTTCTCCCTGAGCACACTCGTCTCCTCAATACCAATGGCTGCACCCAGGCTCTTTTCAATCGCATCTAATTCACTCTCGGATCTCTGTTGATTGACCAAAGTGTCCTCAACCGTACCAACTTGATCGTGACTCCCACCAGTGGTGTAAAACTCGATCAACTGACTGATTACAGTCTGCTGCTCACACAAGAGACCCTCCAACTTCTCCAGGCGCTGCCACATCTTAATATATTCCTGACTTAAAAGATCAAGAGCCCTCCAAGCATACTTAAGCTCAGTCTCAAGAATGTTAAGGCGTGTTCCGAGTCTTTCCATATAATCGCTAATGATATAATCAATATTCCCGTCTTCAGTCATCACATAACTTGCGAGAGTAGGCGAGTGAGATCTCGGACTTTCCGCTGCTGGGTCACCCAGTTTCGTCGAATCCATGTTGATTTTTTAATTCCCTTATCTCTCGTTACGCCTGCTGTTTCTTAAAAATCTAAACCTTTCCCCTAAGCTAATACGATGTGCTCAGGTATCTCTTGATTTTCCTTAAGACGATTCATTGCTTGGGTCGAAACGTGATCGGAATCAAAGGAAAGTCAAATACGTCCTTGTGGACCGAACAGGAACATGAATTTCGCTTTAGTTTCAAGCACAGGTACTTTGTTCTTGTCGACGTTGGAAGAAGTTATGAATTTAGTGTGTCTAGCGATCTCCATAGCGGAAACAATTTCTGACACTTGCCCTTTGAAATTTTCTTTCCTGACTTATTCTGACCTCTTATTTTGTTCCCCTCTTTATTTTCTTCCTTTTCTCTCTTGTTTTCTTTAATCTTGTCTTCTCTTCTCTTCTCCTTTTGGCTGCCTCTTTCCCTCACATATCTCACTCACTGTCAACTTTGTCTACGTGACCGTCAGCTACTGGTTTCTGAAGATCGATAACAAACTAGGAAGTAGGAAGTTCTGTTATTACACGCACTAAACACACTCGCTGAAACGCCTTCGAACTCTTCCGATAAGATCATGTCTCTCGCATTTTTCCGAACTCACGATAGTTCTTAAATTGTGGTAGGAAATCATCTCCGCTCTCATTTCAAGATGAGATCTGCAAGCAGGAAAAATATCCGTAGGTTAGTTCCGCGAGAATATTGAATTGTGGACAGTTTCCATGAACCATTCTTGGTAAAACAAACTTGTACTAAAGTTAATACATGTTTTATAACTTTTGTTTTTTAACTTCTTTTTCAAAATTGGTACTGGTTAGAAATTTGTTATTTTTGCATAGTAGTAACTTTCTTAGATTACAGACTTTCCTCAATGTAGCTCTTTTCAATTCATAAAAGTGAAAAAAGCTAAATGAGTGAATTTCAGTAATATTGCTTAAAACTTTTTTCTGTTTTTTATATAATGTTTACGAAGAGTGTTGGTATAAAAGGTAGATTTCGCTTAACATTTTGAGAAATATTGGTGCAAAAGTTGAAAAATCCTAATAAAAAAAGAGCGTATTCCATACATGATGGATTATAGCTTCATGTCGGTCGGATTATCATAAAGAGGAAAGGAGTTAAGGCCCTTTATCACAATAGCAATCGGATCTGAATTTTAAGGCCGCGCGGTTTGATATTTTTGTCTAATTTTTTGCATACCTCATATAAATAACCATATCTCGAATAAAGCACAGCCGGCTTTCCAAAAAAATGTTTACATTTTGTTAAATAATTAAAATAAAGAACAATAGCAGTGACAATCAATGATAGCTGTACATGCATGTCCGCAGCGAGCCTGCTCATTCTCGTCAAACTCCCGTCCACAGACTCCCCGCAGGGTGATGAATGGTACGGAAAGAATGAACAGGGCATTGTTATGAGATGTTGTACATAGGTCTGACTTCTATTAATAATTTATAGCTAATTATTATAAATTAAGTTATTTTCTGCAGATTATTTAATAATTTGTAAAACAAAAACTTAATTTAGTTAACAATTTTTTCCCTGTTAGCGGTAAAAAAATATTATTTTCTGCTAATTTCTGCTTAATTGTTAGGCTGCACGGTTGAATATTTTTGACTCATTTTTCGCATACGTCATCTACATACTCATATCTTGAAGCACGCAGAGCCGATTTTTAAATAGAATAATTACATTATAGATTATAATCTAGATTAAATCCGCAGAAAATTCATATACAGCCAACACTTCGGGTTACTACTGCTGTTCTTCCCTTTTTGATTATTAAATAAAATATAAACATTGTATAGAGAAAAATTGCTCTGCTTGCTTCAAGCTATGGTTATTTATATGGGTTATGAAAAAAATTAGGCAAAAAAATTCAACCATGTAGCCTCAAAATGCAGACGCGATAGCCATTCTGATATCCGTAATAGCGACAAAATGACACTTTCATTTTTATGAGATGACGGTCTGTTACAAATCTATGAATATGAAATAATGGAATAATTTATTTTTTATGAGCAGAATACCTTTATGTACATCATTTACAGAAATTGAATAAAATATTTAGGAAAATTGGTTCACATGTACAGGAATAATGAAAGTTTTCAGGGAATTTAGTCTGATTTGTTTAAACAATCTTTATTTATTTCCACAATCGCTTCCTCCTGTAAGTCGTAGGAATCATGAAAGGCGATTTTCTTTAGGATATTTAGTGCATTAAAAAAATCATCAGTTTAATCAGTTTTTTCCTGTACATCGTAAAAAATACTATTTACTGTAATTTATGACACAATCTACAAACTGGTGAAAGTACTTTTTTTTAAAGATATTTAGCAATTGAATACTTGGTTCTGAATTCTGAGGCTACGCGATTGAATAGTTTTTTTTAATTTCTTGCATATGTCAAATACATACACAATTTGATATATACAGCCTAATTGCAAATTTTCCAATTTGATTTATTTGATTTATTTTCTGTTAATAACGAGTACAATAAAATATTGTATAATTTATGAGCATTCTTGCGAAATTTCCTAATGTTTCCAACTATCCTTATTACAAAGTCATTGCAAGGGAAGAACAGTAGTTGTAACGCGCAGTGTTAGCTGTATATGCATTTTCGGCAAGTATAATCTACATTATAATCTATAACGTAATGATTTCATTGAACAAGTTGCTAAATATCTTAAAAGAAAGTACTTTGACCAATTATTGATTGTGTGATCAATTGCAGTAAATAATATTTTTCTAGATTTACGGGGAACAAATTGTGTAAACAAAAGATTTTTTTACTAGTACTAAATATCCTAACGAAAATAATCTTTCAGAATTCCTACAACTTACAGGGGGAAACAATTTTGAAAATAAATAATAATTGTTCAAACAAGTCAGACTAAATTGTCTAAAGACTTCCATTATTCCTGCACACGCTAACCAATTTTCCTGCATCTTTTATTCACTTCTCTGTCATTATATAAATAGATTGACTTCGCATAAAAAATAAATTAATTGACGATTTTATAATGACAGATTTTGTAATAGTAGAAATCGCGTCTGAATTTTGAGCCCGCACGGTTGAATATTTTTTTCTTTTTGCATACCTCATGTAAATAACCATATCTCGAAATAAGCAGAGCTGTTTTTTCTATAAAATGTTTATATTTTGTTTAATAATCAAAAGGTGAAGAACAGCAGTAGTAACGCGCAGTTTTAGCTGTATATGTATTTTCGGCACGTATAATCTAGATTATAATCTATAATATAATGATTTTATTTAAAAATCGACTCTGCGTGCTTCAATATATGAGTATTTAGATGACGTATGCAAGAAATAAGTCAAAAATATTCAACCATGTCGCCTAAAAATTCAGAACCGAGTACTCGATTGCTAAATATCTGAAACCAAAAAAAGCACTTTTACCATTCACTGATTGTGTCATCAATTGCAAAAAATAATATTTTTTACGGTTCATAGGAAAAAAATTGTTCAGCAAATAAAGTTTTTTTTACAAAGTACTAAATATTCTGCAGAAAATTACTGAAGGCATGGATTCAATATGATCCATGTAGAAAATTTAAAGCATATTTCAAACATCTGTATTATTTCAGAAAAATATATTCAGAAAAAAGAAAGAGATTGTTTAAAATATGATTCTCTCTAATGTTTATTTATTATTTGTTCAAAGCTAAAAAGGTAAAGCAAAATTAAACAATTCAGATAAAACCACAACTTTTTAGCACTTATCTAAGAGAAAATGATTATAAACAATAATAAATTTTTTAAATAAGAATCTTTGTTAACTCCCATTAATTATTACCTCACCAAGTGAAAAGTGGAAAAAATCTTAAGATTTTAGAAGAAACCGCGACTTTTTAGCACTAATCTAAGAGAAGATAGCCATAAACGATAATAATTTGTTTAAACAATTATTTTTGTTAAATTAAATAAAATATTAACTTACTTCAAGTGAAAAGTGAGCGAAAAGTTAAAAATTTCAGAAAAAAACGCAACTTTCTATCACTAAGCAAAGAAAATATTATTAGCAATGATAATAAATTGTTTAAACAATTATTTTGTTTAGATGAATTAATTATTACTTAACTCTAATTCAAAAAAGATAAAAAGTAAAAAAATTCAGGAAAACCCCGCAACTATGTAGTATTAATCTAGAAGAAGATATTTATAAACATTAACCATTTGTTTAAACAATTATTTTTGCTAAATTAAATTAAATAATTACTTACTTTGAGTGAAAAGTGAACAAAATGTTGAAAATTTCAGAAAAAACCGCAACTTTGTAGCATTATTCTAAGAGAATATTGTTATAATTAATGACAAATTGTTTAAACAATTATTTTTGTTAACTTTAATTGATTATTACCTCGCTCTAACTGAAACGTTGAACATAAGTTGAAAATTTCAGAAAAAACCTTGACTTTCTAACCCTATTCTAAGAGAAAGTTGCTAAAAACAATAATAAATTGTTTGAACAATTTAAATAAACATCTAATTATCAGAATAAAGTAGTATTTCATGTATTTGAAACAATATGCGTTAAAAAAACCGCAAAAAAATCATAATTAGCCTCAAAAACTCGAAAACCCCATTTTTTCACTTATGGGGGTTTTTTGGGACCCTATAAAACAGACTTATGGGGGTGATATTTGAAAAGTTATATTTTATTCGAATTCTGTAACTAATTGTGAAGAGAAATAGTGAATTTCGAACTCGATTCACCTAACATTGAGAATTCGGAATAAAATTTACAAAAACGTCTTTTTTTCTTATGGGAAATACGTGTTAAACTTCATGGGGCTTGCGCCACCTCTAAATATTTTTTTTTCAAAACAAAAAAAATGCGTTTAATTTTTTGTTGATTCAAACAAATTTCCGGGCGTTTTGCATAAAAATTCGAAAAAAAAAATTTTTTAAGCATTTTTGGATCACCATAATGTACACCTATCACTGAGTTCCACTGCTCGGCTTGACTTAAGATATGGTTATTTAGATAAGGTATACGAAAAATGACACAAAAATATTGAACCGTGTGGCCTCAAAATTCGGACGCGATTAGACATTCTGATAAAGGAAATTGGTTCGGGTGCTTTAAGGCAAATTGATCTGGACGGGATTATGATGGGGGATGCTTATGAAGCTTCGATCGTTCAGAGACGAACAGAGAGTTAATACAAACACACAAAAACCGATATAAATTCAATAACAGAAAATTATACCATCATGATTTTTGGAGACTTAGGATATAATAAACAATAAATTAAAAAGTAAAGACTGGATGATTATTTAAATAAAAATTCCAAAGCAGGTGATTTTAGGTTATATGACCATTCGGAAGAAGGAAAATCACAAAAAATGGCAAATTCGAAGGATAGAAATTAGAGGAATTAAATTAGGGTAATTCGGAAAAGTATATATGAAAGCAAATTGTAATTTGATCAAATAAAAATTATGACGAATGGCAATTCGGGAAAATAAAAATTATGTCCAATAGTAATTTAGAATAATAGAACTTAAAGCAAATGATACGAAAAGGCAGTGTCTATGTGTACCAATAAAGTATGGTTATTTGTACCGAATGTTCGAAAGAAAATGTCTCTTTACCTGGTTTCCCTATTCTTTCCAGGTTTTCAAAACATTTTTCCGGTTCTGTGTGAAAAAGTTGTATATATTTTATATAGTGGACAAGATAATGCTATTTTTTATTTGTTTGAAAAAGGTTTTTATATGAATCAAATAAACAATGTCAGTGTTTTGTTTACTATATGTAAGGGGCAGAATACGTCAAGTTTTCCCACCTAAAATTATTATTTTGTTCTTGTCCAGTTGATACTTGGCTGAATTGTAGCCCCAGTGGACCTAAATTAATTTACGAAACCATAGGTGTATTTATCAATTGGTTGTTAATATACAGAGGTCTGAAGTTTTCACTCTTTCAGGTGATTTTTCATTTTTACGTTAAGGCCATGTAATGAGTATAACAGCTGATCAAGTCAGCCCTAAGATCAATATTTATTCACTCATATTGAAAAATAAAAGTCTAAATAACGCGGAAATTTTTGTCGGGAAATGTTAATAAATATTAAAGGATCGTTTGTGGCCTTGCAAAGAGTTGTAGGAAGAAAAAAGTTTGTTCATGCAAATAATGATTATCGACGGACGCATTTAGGTTTTACAGAATAAGTTGGACTTTTAACTTTCTATCGCGGTAATCATGCAATCTGTTTTACCCACAGACCCCTATAAGTTCGAATTTGTCTACTCGCTGCGTTAGTGCTGCTTTGACACAGCTGATACCAGACTGATACTTATGTCAGACCAAATATGTTTATTTGCATTTTAAGTGCAAACATTAGTTTTTGCATTATTTGTGCATAATGTTCTTGAGCGATTTTTGTTGTTTTGCCCCACTTTAATAATATAAAACTCATAAATAGACCATTGACAACATTGCAAATTGCTTGCAGGGTTTGACGACAGCACAGTCGGTATTTCTCCGAAATAGTAATTAAAAAAACAACTTTTTTCAGTATTCTAATTATTTAGGAATAGAGAAGCATTCTTACATGCCTTCTATTTATTGTGCCAAATTTTTAACATGATATCTGATTCTGTGTGGACGTAACTTGGGAAACAAAACTTCCACTGGTATTTTCTTCAAGAAAAAAAAAGTTTCTAAAAACTTCCAATGGAACAAAGCAGAGACATGGACTTTGTTACCTCCTCTTTCATTTCCCAAACTTTCTGAGCGATACCTCATTTCGTTTAGACGTAAGTTGGGAAAGAAAAATTGAAGACTAGGTTTGGTCACGTGACCCTCTCGTCACATGGCCTTAATGCAACTTCTTGTAGGATTATCCGATTGGACTTTTATTATAGTATTTTGGGGGGCTCTTTTCATTTAATTTAAAATCATCATAACAATTTTTTTCATTATTAATTTTTTTAAATTAAATTTAAAATTAATTTTTTGAGAAAAGCCCTCCTTTAAATTTGTTTTCTTTATTAAACAATATATATTTTATATTTGTGAAAATCATGCAGAAGAAAAAGTGGGCTATAAATAATTGCATATTCAAATTGAGATTTTTTGCACTCAAAGGGACCACATTCTTCAACTTCGGAGCGCTCGGGAACGAATACTGTTGGGTCTAACTTTCCTCTAAGCTTACATTTGATTATCTTGAGATGATTTTATGTGTTTTTGTATATCTGCTATATAATAATAGAGTGGTACCCTCAAGAGGAAAAATCTCAATGTGACTACAAAATTATTTCCAGCTCACTTTTTTTGCGCATTACTTTCATGAGTGTAAAAAAAGCTATTTAAAAAAAGGAAAAAATTGTAAAGCAGGTTTTTTTTTTAAATCAATTTTAATTTTAATTTTCAAAAAAAAAACCTAATGAAATAAAAGTTGTTATAATTGTCTTAAAGTACAAAAACAAAACTTTGCAAAACAATACAATAACAGTCCAATCTGATAATCATAAGAAAAGTTACGCCAACGTGAAGGTGAAAAAGCTCCTGAAAAAGTGAAAACTTCAGGCCTCTGTATATTGACAACCGACTGTTTAAGGGGCCTAAGGTTTGGTGAATTTATATAGGTCTCCACTAGGGCTATAATTGAGCAAAGTTTCAGCCCCATCAAAAAATTGTAATAAGTTTAGGTGGGAACACTTGACGTATTCTGCTCCATAAATTATATATACATTTTCACCTGTAATTATTCAAATATTAAACCGATTTATTCAGAATTACACTATTAAAAATGTAAATACTTATAAAAGTAAAATTGTTAAATTCAATCGTTAAAGTAATCGTTGAAGTAACATTTAAAGTAGTGGTTAATTTTTTCTAATCACAGTCATTGTTTTTTTAATATCTGGCAATTTCTCGTTTTGCCGGTTGAACTGCAAAAAACTAAAACTTATACTAATAAACTAAAAATGAATCTGGAAATGTTTTTATCTTTTACTTTTTAGTGTAAGTGGAAATAAAAAAAAGAAATTGAATTGAAGTTCCAGTTGACGATAAAATTTAATGGATCCAGAGAAAATATTGATTTGTTTGTTTCTACTAATGTTGTCCAAGGAATGAACTTATTCTTCTGATGTTGAATAAGAAATCAAAGAATGCTATTTGGATTAGAAATAATTTTCAACTGGATTATTGAATTCTAAATTCATAAGCCTTAAGTGGTTTTTTGGGGCAATAAAAGGGAGTTTAATTGATTAGTCATTGGTCGGGGAAGAAGATCATCAAAGTGCACTCTGGCATTCAGTCTCGTGCAGAATGCTTAACATGCATGAGGTTTAAATAGCCTGAAACTTGTTTCCGCTTTAATTCTGTCTTCGTCGCATTCGATTGAGCTTGAAGGAAGACCCCAACGTGCGGCGGCATTGCTTCCGCCTTTAAGAACTTTCCGAGCTTTGAAATTCTGCAGCTCTATATGCACTTGGATGCATGTGCATGGCGCACGTTGGTAGTTGAAAAAAGGGAAAAAAGCAAGCACGGTCGCATAATTACCTGGCGAAGTACCGTGTCATTGTTTCGAAACTTTCCTGTACCTTATCTATGTAATTCCTCCTCGGGCAATGCCTAAGCGGCTTAACGCAATCAATAATTTTAATTTTCAATTTCGTACGGGGTGTCCCTATTCCTAGTTTGCTGCACTATGACTACCCGCTTTACATTTTCCTTTTATCTCTCCAAACGAGAAAGTTGAGAATGACAAGGGAGATGAAAATTGCTGATAAGTTTCCTAACTTTGAGTAAATAATTTGAAAATTTTGTTCACCTAAGTTGAAAGTAAATAAGCGGGGTATTTTTATCATTGTAAAGAACAAAATTTCTGTCGTCATTGGATAATCGGAGGCTCGTTTCAAGGAAGATTGGAAGCATGCATTCTCCAGATAATTGGTTCTATCATTGGTAACGAAGCTTGGGGTTGGGTACTGGGTTTGATCGAATCGCTGTACGAACATTCGTTTAAAAGGTCGAATTTCTAGTATAACAAGTTAAATTCCCATTCCTCTTACAGTACGAAAACGATTTTTTTTTCACTAAAAGGAATCCTTTCTCGGGAACTGAACGGAAATTCATTTGACATTTTCTATTTTAGAAAATGTTTAGAAGATATTATGGGTGTTCGTCTCCGATGTCTCCACATATGTGGCAGTTCGGAAATAAAAGATCACTAAGAAAGTTCAAAGTTCGGATGATGGAAGTTCATTTTTGAGAGATTTATTACTAAAGTGGAGAAATTTCCCAGTTTTATTGTAAACTCGTCGAATTAACAGAAAATAGAGATCATAGTGGGGCGGGGGGGGGGGCAGTTCTTTGGGATAAAAATGAGCCGTAATGTACTGTGGGCTATTACAAATTTAAATTGCAGTTAAAGTTCCTAGATTTTCTCAATTGCTATAAGCAAATTATTTAATATAACTAGCGCCTGCTGCATTTTTCGAGTTTAAAAGTATTATCAGTTCAAAGTTATAGTTTGATGAGTGGAATTCAAGGCGTTTTTTTAAATTAGCTTGCCGTAACTTTTTTTCGGTTTAACGAAATGGATTGAAATTTGAAGCTTAAACGTATTATACGCTGTCGATATCTATTCTGCCAATATATATTTAATACCATGCTCTTTTACGGTCGATGAAAAAAAGTATCGAGGGAATTTTCGAGCTCGAAACACTTTTCGCGGAAAGTTGTTCTTAAGGGTGGAAAGAAGATTTTTGGAAAGATTTAGATTTTTTTACAGGACAATAAGCGAGCTAACGTAAGTTGAAGTGAACTCACGTAAAACTCGATCGTTTTCCGTCTCGAGAAGGAGCATTTGTAAATGTGAAAAAAAACAGATACATGTCGAGGGCAAACGGGTAAACAAAGATAAAAACTAGCTTATTTTTCTGTTATTTTTGATAAATGTTTTTAAGTTTTGTTTGATGTCCTTTGTGAATTTGTGGAAGGAGCGTAGAAAGAGCAACATTTATCCAGGTTTTGTGCATTTATTAACAAAAATAAATTGAGAACCGACAGTAATTCACAATTAAAAAAGGGTTGACGTTTATTGTATTCAAAAATCCAAACGCGAAGTTCAAAAGGAAAGACTGAAAAATAGTGAAAAATGAAATTCATGACGCTTTAAATTTCCTCTATGATAAGATTGCAAACATAAAATTTTCGAATTATAAAATATCCGAACTAGAAAATTTCCTAATTTAAATAATTAAAATTTTTTCTAGATATTATTTATTGATTAAAAATATAATAATCAAATATTTGTATTAAAAAAATTATGTCTAAAGTTCAAAGTTTCTAAAATGATTTTTTGGATTTAAGATAAGAATAATTGAAAACTTTTTCTTCAACTATTGTTATTTTAAAAGTAAAAAATAATGGTAAAAACTTCAAACATTAAAAATAATCTTTACATTCTCATCCTAATGAGAAGGTATTGGTTTGATGTAAACGTTGACTTCATCAGTTTTCATCAAATCTCAATGTTTTGAGACCCCCTGCCCTGAGTCAGAAAAAAGATTTTACGAAGGTGACTGCCAGGCTTTTTGTCTGGAGTCTGTATCGTGTAGGCACGATATTTTTCTAAAGATTGATCAGATTGAATTCTGCTTTGGCTGCTATGAATAACAATTTACAAAGAGCATTTTCAAAATTTTTGAGACTATTTTTTTAATATTTGAAGATTCCCTGTACGGATATTCATAGTACACAGACTCAAACATTTTGATCCTTGAATTTTTTAGATAAAAAGAAAATTCAAGAAGTTATAGCATTTTCAAAATAAAAAACACGAAAATGAACATTATGAGCCAAACAACGCACGATATAAAAGAAATTGAAGTAAACAGAAAATTTTTTTTTTTGAGAGCCCTACAAGATTATCATAACATTTTTTAAATTTATTTCAAAAAGTCGAAAATTCAAATTTGGATAGCACGAAAAATTCCATTTTGTGGTCAGACTATACAGGACACGAAAAAAATGAGTTAACTAAAATTGCGCACCCTGAAAAGACCTGTAAATTTGTTATTAAACACTTCTTGATAGGACGCGCAATTGTTATTTTATTGGCAAAAACCCAATTTTGTTTTATTAGTAAAAAACAACATTAAAAATAAACAATTATATTTTTTGACAAACGATAAAAGCTATGAAATGAACGAATAGACAAAATTTGCTCTTCTAAAAAAGAGTGAATTTTTTCCAAACTTCTGATAAATAATTTTTATATAAGAGAAGTAGATTTGTTTTAAATAGTAAAGAATAAAATTGAAAAAATTTAATTTTTGGAAAAACGATACAAGAGACTTAAAAGTTTTAGCATATTGTTGACACGCAGGGATGCTTTTCAGGCTATTAACGAGTGAAAACTTGGCACGTCCAAGAACACCGATGATAAGGACGATTAGTTTAAGAGAATATATTATGATGCTATGATGTTTTTGTCAGCTGGTACCGAAAATTCCATAACGAACATAGTTCGCTTCTAGAAGTCAAGAAGAACCATGGCAGGCCACGAGTGTGCAACACAAACAATTGTCGAGAATATAAAGTTCCAGTATATGTGGCACTTCTCATTCTTGACAATTAACTCGATTTCTCTAGGATCATTTAGAAGAGCGATATTAAGGTTAATGCCGTCAGTGTGACAGAGATGGTAATAAAGCACTGTTAGTGCTGCATTGCGCCTTTGGATGTAGGCGATTCCCGCATGAGTTGGACAACTAGATAGTATGTGAGCTAAATGCTCGGGGTGTGCATGGCATGCCCTGCAGCTATAATCGGGAATGTCTTAGCTCAAAATGTAGCGACGGTATGTTAAGGTGGAAACAACATCGTCTTGGCATGCCAAAATAAAATCCTCCGTACCAGACTTCAACCCGGGTGATTTAAGGAAAGCAAAAGTTAGCTTTCAGGAGTGAGCACTTGAGATAGATAAGATTTGATGCATTTTGCTCACCCTTAATACTGAAGATAAGTCCGAGTGTTTCAGCAGACTCCTCCGCTGCTTTGTACAGAAACGCTTCTTTTCCCACTTCTTCGTGCTTCCTGACTATTTTAAGACGAGGATCTCTTCCATTTGCGATTTTATGTGCTGTTCCCAGAATAATCATGTTGTAAACACATTAAAGATTGAATATTCCACGACCACCTTGATGGCGTGAGATGTAGCGTCGCGGAACAGAAGACTTAAGATGCATGCTTTGTTCATGTGCATAACTTTTCTTGTCCCGATATCAAGGGATCTGATCTCGTTCTTCGTCCATGGCACCACTCCAAATGAATAGAGTACTACCGAGACGGCCAGCATGTTCGTTGTAGATACTTTGTTCCTCGCCGACAGTTCGGAAGACCAAATCTGCCGGATGAGACGTTTGTATCTGCTTCGGAGAGTATCCTTTATAGATGTTATATCCTGAATGCGGCTCTGCGGCACGCCCAGGAATTTATAAGTCTCTCCAGCGCAAAGGTGTCGTATAGCGCCTCTATCGACGAGCTCAGGTTCTTCAAGGATGCCATTAAGTTTTCCACGCTTCAAATGATCTTAAGATCTTCCATGTAAAATACATGAATGACCTTGTACTTACGATCTGCAGGTTTGCCGTAAAAAAAACCCGTCGGAATAGCGAAGTGCTAGACATAGTGGCAATAATGTAAGGCAAAAGAAAAGTAGGCTCATGTTATCGCCCTGAAAGATACCTCTCTGAAAGGTGACCTTGTTAGTTGCCACACGATCTTTTCCAGATGAAATAGTAAATCTGGTTTTCCAAAGCGGCATCAATCTCTATATGGACCTCACGATTTGCGGATGAACCTTTAAGCTCTCAAAAAGTCAGATGATAAGTCTATGGGAGGACGAATCGAAAGCTTTCCAATAATCAATCCAGGTCATCGATAGGTCACGCCGGTAGAATGCTGCATCTTTGCAGACACATCTATCGATGAGTAGGTTCTCCCGACATCCCGCTACGCCTTTCTTTGAGCCTCGTTGTTCATACAGTTCATGACACACAGGTTCAATTGCCCAAACAAGCCTATCAATTAGGATAGCTGTAAAGATCTTATACAGTGTGTTCAGACAAGTGATTGGCCTGTAATTCTTCGGGTCTGCTACGTTGCCTATTTTCGGCAGGAGTATTGTGCGCCCTTCCACCAACCAGTCTGGAATTGGCTCTTCCGACTTCAAATATGAGGTGAAAATACTGGCCAAATGCTGATGGGTTGAAGGAAACTTCTTCCACCAGAAGGTCTTGATATAATTTGGTCCCGGAGCGGAACAGTTTTTATCCGTCTTAATACTTTTTTTACCTCCTCGGTAGTGATGGGTGGGCATTCATCAGGTGTTATGAGGGCATCACACAGCTCCTTGAAGCTATTTATATTTTCTGAGTCTTCGTCCAGTCTATGCTGCACTTCGAAGACTTTTCTCCAGAATACTTCGACCTCCTCTGGTTTGGGCGGGTTGTCTGCAGTCACTGAATGGTCTTGGATGAGTCGAGATGGGTCAAAAGGAAACTGTTGATTTTCTCTGACCCAGCTCTCCCTCCGCTCTAGACTTCTCTTAGCGTCAGATAGTATACGCATTCTCTCAACAATATGCTGCCTGATGGTCAGCAGATTTGACTTGTTAAGTGTGTGATAATGGGTCCGGGGTTTGCGCGCGAACTTTCGATACTTGGCGGTAAAATTCCTGCCAGATGTAATGTAGTCAATCACACACTGAATGCGAGACGCGTACTGTCTTGCCCAGCCTATCTTTATGGCGAACTGGTGCATTCGTCTTTTGGTCTTATGATCACCCGTTGGTTTTGTTTTACGGTTCGCATCGGCCAAAGCTCTCGCTGCATTACACACACAATAATTGATAGCCCAGAGGTCGTATTCTCCGTAAAAATGTTCACAAAGCTCGTCATCCATTTTGGCCACATCTTTAGGCTTGTGAGAAACGTTGGTGTTGACGTTTCTCCGGGTCATAAAGCATCGCTCTTTCTCTATTGGATGCCTGCCCGCGGTTGGTCTTAGTTTCACCTCTCTTTCTCTGTTGTCGGCTTGTTCTAGCTGTATTTGAGTAGGCAATGCTCTTAGATAGCCTCTTTTTTGGAGTAGTTCGGCATGGTTTTAGAGACGTTGGTGCGAAAAGTGCGATAGCTCCGGGTGTTTCGCGCACCACAGAGCATGCAGTTGTGCTATGTAACCCCGTTCAGGAGCCACAATCGCAATGTAGGAATCTAGCAAGTCGTAATTAAGTCGCTTTGTCCACCTAAAGGTCCCGAGATTTTACCGATTTATCGCATTGAATCCATATTCATTGGCTACCCCAGCTCTAGAGTGGTCGGCATTGTTGGTCGACCCATTGTCGGGAGCCCTGCGCGTTCTGTTGTTTTGAACCGCACTTACTATAACTATGTTTGGTGTTGTCATTGTTGTTCAAATGAGAAGCTAGGGAAAGGGGTTCATTAATCCTTGTAGGGCCCTGCATGCAAGGATAAGGCTACGTGTTCTGAGAGGTCGCCCGGTATCCCAAAGTCACCGTTCTAGATACCTCACCCAGGTGCCATTCAGCTTTCGGCACGATTTTCACACCTTCGCTTGGGGGTTAATTCCTTCGGGACCACCCCCGAAAAATTGTCAGCGACTGCCTATTTATTTTAATAACCATATTGAGCAGAAACTCTTGGTACAGGGACCCTCTATCCGCAACCCTAGGACGCGTGCGGTGGCGCGCGATGAGAATGTGCCCGCGTGGCGAGCCAATTTTATTATTCGGGAATGTAGGAAAGTTTACTTTTAAGGATTTTCAGTCGTCCCGCCCAAAAAAGAAAGATGATTGTGGAAGAAAACGAACAGTGAATGAGAAATCTTGGAAACGTAATATTGCAAAACACACTCGAAATAAGGTATGTGAATCAGTTGATTTCAAAATAGTATATTATGCTACAAGTGCAGAAAGTAGGTAGTGACACACGAGTGCGAAGCTAGCTTTACGAACCAGGGACAACCCGAAAATGATCCGATGGCAAGTACTGTAAATTTCACAAGAGTTTCAACTGCCTACTTTTAGCTCCTGTAGCACACGAAATTTTTTCCAACAAATGCAGGAAATTTTCGATTTGAGAAAGAATAAAAATCAATCTTTTGAAAATTGATGGTGATTTTTGGAAATTTATGGTCAAATGAAAAAAATACGTTAATATTCGGGAAATTTTTGGTAATTTTTTAAATTACCGAAAATTTATAGAAATTTAGTGTATCCGAAGCTTTTTGGAAAAAATTCAACAATTTCAAAAATTCCTGGATAATTTGCTAAATTTAAAAAATTTTCAGAAATTTATGAAAAATTGGCAAATTACTGTTAATTTCAGATATCTAAAAGTTTCCAAAAATTTTGAAAATTTGCTGTAATTTATGGTAATTTATCAGTCATTTATAGTAACTTATCACTTGGAGTATGTCCAATAACTATTCACTACTCACAATCAGTTTCTCAAGCGTCAAATCATAATGAATTGAAGTTATGATTCCGACAGTCCCGGAAAGTAATTCTGACTCGAAATGTGCAAGCGCAACAGCAAGAAAAAGTAATCTTACTCAAAGAGCGCAAGCGCAGCAGATAGGAAAAGTCTTTTATAACTGCTTTTTACTACGGTTTCGGAATCGGTCACTTCCCGCACGCAATACATGCGTCGAAAATTGAAAATTTCGTGCGTGCGTTAGAAAAAAAAGTTATTCATTGAGTTTTTTCAGAAAATTCAAAGCTAAAACCTTATTAATTGTTCTATAATTATTTTCATCATTGGCGGATCAACGGCAGCGGTTCTAGGCGTTAAACCCCCTCCCACTTTTCCCTGACCTTCGTTCAAGTTTAATATTTATAAAAAATACATAAAAATTCAAGTTTTATAATTTTTTTTTTTAGAATTTTTCGTACAGTTTGAAATTTTTTTTCAATATTTCCGCGAATGTTAAAACTTCATAAATTATTTTTTGAAATTGTATAGTACTTTCGTAAATTTTCGCACATTTCTAAGAATTGTTATGGATTTTTTTTCAACATAAGAGAGTTTTTTAAGTTTTCAAATTTTACAAACATTTTAGAATATTTTTAGAAATTTGAAGGATTGCTTGTACAACTTTTAAGAAATTTTCTTGATTTTCCTGACAATTCCCGTCTATTCAAAATTACAAAGCAATTTCAATCATTATTGGAGGCTATTTTGGAACATTTGATTTAATGTGGGTATTTCTAAGCATTTTTGTAACTTTCCTTGTACTTCGAAAGATAATGCACAATATTTTCTTTGTTATGAAGAACAAGCCTTAGAAGGGAATAAATGGTTGACAATCGGAATGCTTGAAAATAATGTTGAAATGTCTACATTTTTACAGATGATTCATAACTTTTTATTAATCCTAGATACATTTAAACGTTTTTTCTTAATCTACAAACATTGTTCTATCTCGTGAAGTTTGTTTAAAAATTTATATATTTTTTAAAAAGATTTTTTCGCAGTTCTCATGATAAAAATATTTATCAATTTGTAAAATTTTTAATTATTCACTGTTAAGAAAAGTTTGATTTTTTTAAATAAAAAAGTTGTATTCAATCAACGTGTATTGTACTGTCATTTCTTTCAAAAAAATCAATAATATTGTGTGGGCTATCTAGAGAATTACAAGAAAGAGATCGGAGAGTTTCCATCTTGGTTTGCCCCGACCGTTTCCACATATTTCATTTTTCACAGATCATTTTTCGCTCAAAAGATCTGAAAATTAAAAAAAATATCTTTCGATTTTCATGAAAGACGTAACCATGAAAATTGGATTGAAGTCGAAAATTCCCTTGATACTTGGTACGGATGTTGAATGAAAACAAGTTGCAGAGTGTCTAATTTATGGGAAGTAAAGTATGTCCTGCGGACAATGAAGTTTATGTTCCTGATTTGAGTCAGAGCTACAAAGGCACAAAGTGAAAAGAATCTGTGGTAGTTCTAAACAAGTTTGGCAGTGAATGCCTCGCAAAATAAATTGCGTTCATTGAAATCCGAGCTTGAAAGGAGTAGGTACTTGAAATTGAAAGGGTCAAGCAACTTAAGACTGACGTGTATTCTGTCAGAGTCACAAAAATTAAATTTTGTCATCTTCCCCACTTTAGATACAAATTTTTTAATATTTACAACTTGATATTTTGCAGTTTTTCAGTCAAGCTTAAGAAGTAAGGAGTATTAAGGCGTAAAATTTCAGAATTATTAGCTCTCATGCTTAAATCCGAATTGCGAAATCGAATCTTTTACTTTTCTACGATAGGGAAATTGCCGTCTAATCTACCTCTGGGAATTTTTTTAGACAATTGTTTCTCTGCTCGTTAATTATAGGATAACGTTTCTAGGTACATTTCCCAAATAGAAATATTTTAGATTTTGTGAAAGAATTCTTCAAAAGTAATAAAAATGTTAAAGCTTGTTTTAATGAATCCACTTTAGAGTTTACTGAGAGAGATGGGTCCAAATCTCAGGGGAGAAAATAACAATTATTTTCATTTAAGAACTAAAGGTTTTAGCATGAAAAACCATGATCATAAAGGGTGGGCCATTTTAATCGACGCGCCCGAATTTTTCGGTTTCTAAGAGGCGATACAAAAAACTGGTTTAAACCAATGTTGTGCAGGACAAAGGGGGCCATTCATCTGTGTAATTATTTTTGACTTTGAACTTGATTTTTAAAGTAATTTGAATGACAAAGCGTTTTTTTACATAGAAACCCGTATTTCTGACAACGGATTCGAAAAAAGCACGAAATTTTATGTCCGAAATGGTATTTTAAAATGTTTTTTTTCGTGACCTTCAGTGGGTCATTTCAAGGTTAAATGCTAAAAAAACTGTTGTTGTGATATTCGATTACGTTTTTTGATGAAATAATCGTAGTTAATGTACCTTTATGCGGAATATTCAACTCCACTGTGACGACCTTGAAAATGTTGACCTCGAACTTATTTTTCAAGGTCTTTTGAAGGTCAGAGAGTTTTTTTTTCGGAAAACTTTGTTTTAGCAACCGACTATAAAGGAGTAAAAATTCTTCTTCACTCTGACCTTCAAATGACCTTGAAAAATTAAATCAAGGTCAAAAAAATTGCACAGGTAAATGGCCCCTTTTGTCCTGACCAACTTTTGTTAAAATCATTTTTTTGTATTGGCTCTTAGAAACCGAGAAATTCAGGTGCGTCGATTAAAATGAGAAAATGTGGTTGAGAAAATGTGGTATTGCGCCCTTCATAGTTCTTTACTTTATCGACAGCCTGTGAATATATAGATAGATATCCAGCTATTGGAAAAGTCTTGCAAGTTGATCTTAAGAAAATGTTACAGATAATAAAAAAACTTTATCAGATTTATTCACTCACGTCAAATAGTATTTATTTTGAGGTTTCTTTATTAAATTTCAAATTTTCGCCGATATCAAAGCATTGAAGCTCAGCGGGAAATTTGCCATTTTAATTGTAGAATCAATAACAGTTTGAAAATAGTTTATGATTGTAGAAAACAGATTTTAATCCAAATGAAATTCTTTGCATTAGAGAAAGAAGAAATATGATAGTGTCTTTTTGGCGTAGATTTGTGATAAAAAGAACATAAAGTGATCCGTAGCGTCCAGCTGAGAGCCCTGTTATTCTGGACACGTTATACACCTTGGCAACGGGGTGTCACGGTTATTTTCTCTAACCCACAAATTGCTCATCGTTCCTTTGTCTCTCTTTCTCTTCCACTCAATCTCGCTTCCCTCGCATTTTTTCTTTCGTTTAAGAGAGAGTTTCTCGTTAGACGTCAGCACGCTCTCATTAACTGAGGCGCAGTGACGTTAAATAAGAAGAATGTCTTGTTCAAGCAACCCCTGTCATCCACCGTCTCTTTTGCAAGAGAGCTACAGCCTTTTAACAATAGTCGAATGTCGATCTTAATGCAACTTTAGGAAGAATTTATTGATCCTGGCTCTATCAAATTTCTTCTACAGTTTTGGCGTTCCCAGAAAACTTTAAAAGTTGCGAAAGGCACTGAATTTGAAAGAACTTCTCTGTTACGTTTTATGATAAAGGAGTAGGCCTTGCGTTTACATATGTTTTATTTTTAATTTAAAGAATAAATCAAGTTCAGGCGATAGGAGGTTAACAGAGAATAAACAAATTGTAATCTTTACAGCGATTTTAGAGTAATCTTCACCTGAAACAAAAAGCCATTCCACGAATTAAGATTGAACCACCTAATTGGTTAACATGTCAACTCTATTGAGTCTTGCCTTGTTTCGAGGCGAAAAAAATTAAACTTCATCTACTTGAAAATTACCCACTACAAAAATTCACTTGTGCTTTTTCTGTAAAATTGCATCATCTGAATGCAAAAGTCAATTTGAAAGACAAATATAGAACAAAAATTTAAGCAGAAGCGTTATGTGTATTGCGCAAAATTATGTATTGAAATAGGAAACGGTTCAGGAGGCCCTGTATATTTCCGTTTCGAGGGTGCCCATTTAGTAACAAGGCCAGTTTGAGGCACAAAAAATCGTGAAGGAAGTATACAATAGTTATCTGTTAGATTTTGCAGAGAAGTGCGCTGTTTTTTCAATGTTTAGTACACAATCGTATGTGATTTAACGCATGTGCCAAATTATGCGCTCATTGATCGTTCACTAATTATGTACTTTCTGCATAAAAATCTCATTTATTTGACAAATATTCTTTTGATAAAAAGAGATATTTCGGGTTCCCATCCTGTACAAAACTACAAATTTTTGCCGGCGTTTCATGAACATTGCAGCTTTCTTCTTCAGGGCTAATTCGGGTTAGCCCTAAGCGAGTGAGCTTCAATTTTCGCGAAAAGTCGGCAAAATTCGTAGTTTTGTACACGATTGCAGCCCGAAATATCTCTTTCTATCACAATAAATCATAATGCAAGCATTCTGTCTATTAAACATAACAAACTTCAGTTATTAATCGACTCAATTCAATTGTACTCTAAATACTGTCGTACAAACTAAAAAGATACATAAGTGACATTGCCCCTCAGGTCAACTTTTTCATTGCCAAGTTTAAGAGAATATCCCTAAGCGGCAATGTCACTTATGTATATTTTTAGTTTGGACGGTAGAATAAGTGTGCGCCATTTTAGCTCCCTACGTTGATTTACGCTCCTCTCCCAATATACACAGGTGCTGAGGTATTTCAACATTTTTCAAAGGTTATGAATATAATTTTCAGGAACAACTGTTTAAGATATTTTCATAGATTTCTCTATATAACTGCTAAAATTCAATTAAAATTGATATAATTTGCCTTTTAATGAATTTCGCGTGCATCTCTGTTAGGAAAACTATACCCCAATATACACAAATGCAATTCGAAAAAAGATTCTCATCGGTAACGAAGCGAACTCGACGGTCACTTTGACAATGATAAAATGGGATTAAATTATAACATCTATATCGTTTATCTATTAATGTCGCCTCATTTAGAGATGAGCGGTGTATATTTAGATAACCGATTGTCATGTTTAACTGCAGTGGAATTTAGTTCTTTTTTCCCTGGCGATGGTATGATGAACGGACATAACATAATCTTAGAAAAAAGTAAAAGATCTTTATCTACGCTGCAAAAATAATTGAGCTGTTCCAGCTCGACGTTTAGCTGGATTTCGTCTTATAATAAAATATATCTGTGTCAGCTAAATTTCTAGCTGCTTTAGCTAAATTCGTCATCTAGAAATGATCTAAGTAATTTATCTAGATTATTTTTAGATGGCAAAATTTAGCTGAAACTGATAGATAATGAGGTAACACAGCTATATTTTCTTAGAAGGCGAAATCCAGCTGAATGTTTAGGTGGGACAGATAAATCATTTTTTCAGTGTATGATCGACTGAACTACCATTCAGCAAGACCACTTTTGAAACATTGGCAAAATACATACACAAACAAGCGCATGCATTTACAGAAACTACGTACTGCATATGTGCTTTGCTCTAGGGCAAAAAATGAACTCTTGGAACGTGTTCCCATTTTGGTTTGCATCCGGATTGCATGTCTTTTGCATAATATATTCCCTATTTAAAAATTTGTAAGTATAAATTTATTCATGAATGAAAAAAAAATACAAATGTTCTAAATCAAACATACAGTCTGTCAAGTTAAAGCGTGGGTGGCTTTACTCGCAGTCGGTAAGGTGTATCGACATGATTTTGGTGTCAAAATATTAAGAAGAGCTCCC
>NC_046664.1:108869197-108871740 GCF_010883055.1 Belonocnema kinseyi | reverse complement strand
ATTTTTCCCGCAAGTGTTCTAGCATATTGTTGACACGCAGGGATGCTTTTTAGGCTATTAGCAAGTGAAAGCTTGGCACCTCCAATAGCGCCGATGATAAGGGCGATCAGTTTAACCGTATATTCCGGGTACAATCGTTGCAACTCCCTTATAAGGTCTCGATACCTCTCTTTCTTTTCATTCTCCTTGGTTGTGATGTTTTTGTCAGCTGGTGCCGAAAATTCGATAACGAACATGGTTCGCTTCTCAAAGTCAAGAAGAACCATGTCAGGCCTCGAGTGAGGAACAGAAACAATTGTCGAAAATATAAAGTTCCAGTATATGCGGCACTTCCCATTCTCGACAATTGACTCAATTTCCCTAGGAGCAATTAGAGGAGCGATATTAAGGTGAATGCCGTAGGAGTGACGGAGATGGTAATAAAGTACTCTTAGTGCCGCATTGTGCCTTTGAATGTAGGTCGTTCCCGCGTGTGTTGGACAACTAGATAGTATGTGAGCTAAATGCTCGGGGTGTGCATGGCACGCCCTGCAGCTATCATCGGGAATGTCTTGGCTCAAAATGTGGCGAAGGTATGTTAAGGTAGAAATGACACCGTCTTGACATGCAAAAATGAAACCCTCTGTACCAGACTTCAATCCAGGCGATTTAAGGAAAGCAAACGTTAGCTCACAAGACATTGCCTGATCCTTCACATTTCTGTGGAAGATACCGTGCATCCTCTTATCTAGGAGCTGTTCATGACAGTTTTCATCTTGTGCTTTCTTAATCCGGGCTTTCAGGAGTGAGTACTCGAGATAGATTAGAGTTGATGCATTTTTCTCACCCCTAATACTGAAGTCAAGTCCGAGTGTTTCAGCAGCCTCCTCCGCTGCTTTGTACAGAAATGCTCCATTGCCCACTTCTTCGTGATTCCTGACCATTTTAAGAAGAGGGTCTCTTCCATTTGCAACTCTTTGTGCTGTACCCAGAATAATCCTGTGGTGAAGACATTCAAGACTCAATATTCCGCGACCCCCTTGACGGCGTGAGATGTACAATCGTGGAACGAAAGACTTAAGATGCATGCTTTTGTTCATGTGCATAACCTTTCTTGTCCCGATATCAAGAGATCTGAGCTCGTTCTTCGTCCATGGAACTACTCCAAATGAATATAGTAGTACCGGGACGGCAAGCATGTTCGTTGCAGATACTTTGTTTCTCGCCGACAGTTCGGAAGACCAAATCTGTCGGATGAGACGTTTGTATCTGCTTCGGAGAGTATCCTTTATAGATGTCACATCCTGAATGCGGCTCTTTGACACGCCCAGATATGTATAAGTCTCTCCAGCGCAAAGGTGTCGTATGGCGCTTCTATCAACGAGCTCAGGTTCTCCAGGGATGCCATTAAGTTTTCCTCGCTTCAAATAAACCTTAACGCATTTGTCTAACCCAAATTCCATTCCAATTTCCTTAGTATATCGTTCGGCAATCCCCAGAGCTAGATGCAGTTGCTCTCTGTTTTTAGCATAGATCTTAAGATCGTCCATGTAAAATACATGAGTGACCTTGTACTTTCGATCTGCAGGTTTGCCGCACAAGTACCCGTCGGAATGGCGAAGTGCTAGAGATAGTGGCAATAATGTAAGGCAAAAGAGGAGTGGGCTCATGGTGTCGCCCTGAAAGACACCTCTCTGAAAGGTGACCTTGTTACTCGTCACAAGATTTTTTCCAGATGAAATAGTAAATCTGGTTTTCCAAAGCGGCATCAATCTCTATATGCACCTCACGATTTGCGGATTAACCTTTAAGCTCTCAAAAAGACAGATGATAAGTCTATGGGAGGTCGAATGGAAAGCTTTCCAATAATCAATCCAGGTCATCGATAGGTCACGCCGGTAGAATGCTGCATCTTTGCAGACACATCTATGGATGAGTAGGTTCTCCCGACATCCCGCTACGCCTTTCTTTGAGCCTCGTTGTTCATGCAGTTCATGACACACAGGTTCAATTGCCCAAACAAGCCTATCAATTAGGATAGCTGTAAAGATCTTATACAGTGTGTTCAGACAAGTTATTGGCCTGTAGTTCTTCGGGTCAGCTAAGTTGCCTATTTTCGGCAGGAGTATTGTGCGCCCTTCCACCAACCACTCTGGAATCGGCTCTTCCGACTTCAAATATGAGGTGAAAATACGGGACAAATGCTGATGGGTTGAAGAAAACTTCTTCCACCCGAAGGTTTTGATACAATCTGGTCCCGGTGCGGAAGGGTTCTTCACCCCTCTTAATACTCTTTTCACCTCCTCGGTAGTGATGGGTGGGCATTCTTTATCAGGTGTTATGAGGGCAACACATAACTCCTTGAAGCTATTTATATTTTCTGAGTCTTCGTCCAGTCTATGCTGAACTTCGTAGACTTCTCTCCAAAATACTTCGACCTCCTCTGGCTTGGGTGGGTGTAAGACAGTAACTGGGGGGTCTTGGAAGAGTCGAGATGGGTCAGAGAGAAACTGTTGATTTTCTCTGACCCATCTCTCCCTCCGCTCTAGACTTCTCTTAGCGTC
>NC_046664.1:108867491-108869097 GCF_010883055.1 Belonocnema kinseyi | reverse complement strand
GCACGGTTTTCACACCTCCGCTTGGGGGTTAATTCCTTCGGGACCACCCCTGGACAATTGTCCGCGACTGCCTATTTATTTTTGTAACCATATTGAGCAGAATCCCTTGGTACAGGGACCCTCTATCCGCAACCCGAGGACGCGTTCGGTGGTTTTGTCATAGGCTCTTCGGTTTGATTCTAGTTTGATTCTACATATATATATATTTTCCGTAATTTGCAACCACAAAAACATTTTTCTTATTTTTATAGCATTTTAATAATACGGACCTATAGCAGTGTTAATGTCATACTTTTTCTTAAGATTTTTGTCGACGAAATTAGTTTTTTATACGTTTACACCATAACTAACATTCTGCTCAATATGATACACGTTTGAGTCAAATTAAAATTTCACGTATTTCTGTTTTACAATTAAATTCTAGAATACAGGTCTTAAAATTTTTACAGTAACTTTTTCAGTAATTCTCAATTAATATTATTAGTGAATAATAATAGAGAATTGTGACTTTTATGAATAAAATATTTTTTCAAATTAGTTTTATTATTTTGCTATACTATAATATTCTTGGAAAAAAATTTCTTCCCATAAAATGAATCTCATTTGAATTATTTTTTAATTTTAATTTTTCTAATAACTTTATGATCTCTGGATCTAGTTCTGCTGCATCGTTCTCCCACTGCTGTCTTAAATCGGCAATGTACTGATCAGATGACTCAATTAGTTAGTGAATTATTTTTCCCATCGTTGCTAATGGAGAATGATTTCGTATGTTGAATTTCCCAATGCGCCTTACATCTTTTTTACGTGCTAGTCGCTTAATTTATATTTTAAATATTGTTATTCAGAAAAAAAATATTTAATATTAACATTTATATGCAGCTATTTCTCATAATTTAGAATTAATTTGAAACTGGTTTGATGAGAAAACAATACTTCGAAGGAAAACAAATTTTTTTGCGGTTGAGCACCGTATGAAACTAATTGTTCGTGTAAAATGTTCATAACAAATGGCTTAAATCTTTAACTGAATATTTATGTTCTTGAAAATTATTTGCAATAATACTAAAAAAAATAGCGACTTCTTTAAAGTCATTCATTCAGAGAAAAAAAATAATATTAATAAACTGTCCAATTTTGGCATTCTATTCCTTTAAGTCATAAATTCCACAAATCAAAAGTAAAAAATTGGACATGAAGTCGTTTTGCAGGAATTAACCCTGAGTATAGAAAAAACATATGAAAATCGACCAAGAATGTAGGCTGTATTGGATTATGAACAGAAAATTTCTAATCGAACCCCGTTTTCGGCGCCTATTTTCTTAACAAAATGACCCGATAAGGAACTTCATAAGGAATATAAGGATTATTTAAATGTGGGCGCTTTCATTTATTTACGAAGACTAAAATATTATTATTTTTTCCCTGATTGGCACCATGACATTTTGAGGCAGTTTTCGCTTGCCTTGGTCAGTACCTGAAACAAAGTTCTAGATAAATACGTGGGTGGATTGATAAGTTTCCGGCCTGACCAAGAGATGGCGCCACTAGGCCTACCTTGAGGTGGCGTTTTATAGTACCATCCTTAGATAGCTTGTAGCTATAG
>NC_046664.1:108853435-108867391 GCF_010883055.1 Belonocnema kinseyi | reverse complement strand
CTCATGTAGTAGACCAGTCTAGTATTTGGGAGCTTTCGAATTGTAGGATTTAACTTCTACTGCGATAATGTACATACATGGGTATGTCGAAAAATTGCTATATTTATTTTTGTAATACAATTATTAAAAGATATATGGATATAAGTCGTTGTTCTATTCACTCTTTATCGAGTTATTGGTTACGGTAGAGGTTAGGATTAAGGATAGCATCATTTTAACATTAAATACTTTAATTTTCTGTAAAATTTTGGACACATATGTTTCAGATATGTTTTAATTTTAAAATATACTTTAACTTCACAATACTCCACTTACACGCAATGAATTAGCAGATTTTAAATACTGACGTGAAAAAGACAACTATGCTCATCTCGCCCCACCCTACGCTACCAAGATGCATTAAAATAATCATTACGGTGTCAAATTGTAACAGATGACACTTTATATAGAATAATATCAATAACAATAATAATATCGAGTCGCTGCCACACTTTCTTGATGAAATAAAAACATTGAAATAGCAGCGACAGGATTTAACAGGAAAAATAATTTTTTCGTCATGAAAAAGCTAAATTTTTTATTTGTTTAAAACATTGTTAGAAACTATGCAAATCTTTAAAATTTATATACTTCTGCGGCAAATTATTATAATTGAGAATTAATTTAAATGTTGTTTGATGAACAAAGCAATAATTAAAAAAAACAAGTTCTTTATTAAAATATTTATAATAATAGCAATCTTGAGCTAATGATAAACTTGTTTCTTCGGGTTGAGCATCGTGTGAAAATAATTGATTATATAAATTGTTTATGAAAATTGGCTTCAATCTCTCACGGAATATTTATATTCATGAATTGTATCTGCCATATAGAACAAAAAAATGCATTACATGTTTAATTTTGACGTTTTCTTTGTTCAAATAATAAACTTCACCGAGTGAGATTTAAAAATCTGGCTTGAAGTCGTTCTGCAGAAATTGATCTCACGCGTTTAAAATAACAATTAAATCGGGCAAGAATTGTAGGCTTTAGTGGATTATAAACAGTCATTTCTCGATTTTTAAAGTATCAGAAACATCGGATATGAAGTTGGCAATAAGAACAAATTGTATACTTTCTCTTCGAACATGAAATAAACCCACTTCTGGTTATTTTCGGATTCAGTAGAGGTCTTATTATCATCCCCTACTTAAATTCCGAAATCATAATTTTAACCCTCACTTAAGAAAACGTGATTATCTCTTAAACTAGAGCCGGTCATAGAGCTTTTTGATGCGATTACCCAAAAATATTGTTCATGTTTTTATACTTGCTTACTTTTACACATCCCTTAACGAAGTTCTTTCTGATCATGACATGAAAGAAGGGAAAATTTAGATTATGGTCTATCCATCGTAATACATTTTTACCCAATTTTACCCGCCCCGTTCCTCATGTAACATGTCGTAACAAAATGGTTTCGCCCCCTCCCTGTCTATGTTATGTAAATCTTCTAATTATTTGCAGCAATTTTTTTATTAAAGAAGATTTATTTATTTACTACCGGAGAGATCTGAATGATAAAGGATCTATAATCTCCTAAAAAATTAAAACGTATACAAATCAGTGTCATTCAGTAGTCACTCGTAGAATCGTAGATTCGGTTATGAATATTTCGTGATTTTTCGACAAATTAAACATGAATTAGAATAACTTGAACATTTTGAGTGACAATTACACTCGTAATACGAGCTAATAAAATGTATTGAAAAAAAGATTAGGTCATTTTCACAAATCTTTGCTCCAAGTATTTAACATAATATTTATAAAAATGATTTAAAAAATAAAAATTCTCGTCCAAAGGTTTTAGGAGTTTTTATTTCTTGTTTAATCTGGCAACAAATCTAGAAAAGTTGATCACCAAATTTATGTATGCATTTAGTAAATAGCAAAATTTCCTACAAACTTTAGAAATGTTAAATAATTACAGGGGCATTAGTACATTTGAAAATTATTCTGAAAAAATCTGTTTTTATGGATACTTTCTAACAGAATGATGAAAACAAAATCAATATCCTAACATCTATACCAGGATTTTCCACAGCGTTGATTTGATCTAACAATACTGATGCACCCCGCCCTACCATATAACAGACCGTAACATTTTTGAGCCCCCCCCCCCCTCCTCCAAAGCTGGTATGTCATGTCTGGATGGTTCCTAAAGAGTATACGTTAGCTTTAGACGTAACATACGCAAATGTCAACAGACTATCAATAACTGAGTACAAAAATCGGAAAAAATGTTTAATTCAGAGTATAAAATTTAATAAACAGATTAAAATGTAAACTTCTCGTTTGTTTATTGTTAGTTTCAGGTCTGATTAAAATGTATTTATCTGAAAGAAAGATGTAGAAATATAAGTTAAGAAAATCAGTATATTCTCTTATATACAATTAATCTATTAACTAAAAATGTAAATAATAAAATTAATAATAGTGATTGATTTTCGCTTATGGAAAATTGGTTCTGCAAGCCCTCTACAATCCACAACTTTGAATTCGAATGACACACACTTTAACGCTCTCTTCAAAAGCAGTTCATGTACGTATTGACGTAATTAGGTCAACCATGATGAAAAGTTATGTGTTTTGTGATTCTGCCACTGGAGCGTAATAATAATAATAATAATAATAATAATGATAATTACAACAGTAACGCCACTCTACATAACATCTAACACGATGAAGAAAAAATCCAACACCGATGTGGACTAAGGTTATATTTTGCAATCATATACCTATTAAGGATGTTGATTAAATCCAACTTTGAATTATTTTTTTATAGGTACAGCACTGGCTCAATATATCTTTTTTCCAAAGGATTTTCGAACGAAAGAAAGACAACTTGTCGAATATCCGGGATTTCGCGAGATCCTCGGATCAATAAAATTTTGAAAAATCAAACAAAGTTTTTGCGGAAATGAATATTTTTAACGACAAATATGAATTTTGCTAAAGATAAAAATCAGCAGGTAGCAGACGACAGAATTTCAACTATTAGAATTGTTCGCAAATTAATTTGTTTACTCATAATTCTGACATAATAGAAGAATTCTCGAGATATAGCAGGTTTTCAAAAGTCCACGCCTTGATGATGGCCTTGGTGATGACCAACAAAATAAAAAGTTTACAATCCGCATAGATGAAGGAAGTTTCCGATTACTTTGTGATTACTCCGGGAACTTCTAATGCGAATTTTTACGTAGAATCCGAATTTCACCAATTTGAAAGATGATCTTGCTGTTTTTTAGTTTTTATTGCATGATACGGAAGGGATGCTATCAGCCTGGCCCATTTAAGACTATAAGCAGAGTCGATTTGAAACAATTTAGTCTCGGAGATAGTCTGAGAGATTTGGGTCCTTTTCAAGGTCCTTTTAGTGGTCCTTTTAAGATTGGTGCGACAGTAATTTAATGTTCCTTTTGTATTCGTCACGTACCGGGCGGGCAGATTTATTTACAGTAGTTGACCGTCGCTAATCCGACTCTTCCTTTTTAAATTTCTCTTCAAATTATTAACACTTTTTTTTAATTGATGAATTTTCTCATTATATTTCCTAATTATTATGTTTTAGGCTATTAACTATGAAAATTCAAAAAATCTACTTCTAAATTTTAATCCGAAAGCTTAACAAAGGACCCTTGAGTGTTGGCTAGTCTATTGATATAGCCCCTCTGCTTGTTATTTATGATCGAATTCTTATTTCAATTTCAGCCTCTCTGCTTTTTATTTATGATCGTATTTCTATTTCAATTTCGGAAAGGACATTTTAAAGCCTTTAAAACATTTAAAAGAAGTACCTGGACCTTGGAATATATCTACCTGAGTGCCTGCGGAGAATTTCTCTGAGCTTCTCTGACCCTAGAGAATCTTTAGAATATATTCAGAGATTTTCTTTCAGTAGGGCACTCATTTACGTGCAATTCATAATTAGTCCATTTTTGTTACACTAAATTACTATGTATTCATAAACAACTAAATAAACAGAGAATGATCTGCTGAGGAACTTCGTATATCATGAACATAACCTCTCCATGTCATATGGGTGTCGGCCCTATGCATCTCCCGTGTATGAGTATGTGGTAGTTGTTATTTTAGTATCCGGAGGGGTATCGTAGTTCAAATAAATCCAATATATGGCGCTCTGATCAGGTAGGCCTGTCTGCATTGTTCTGTATAGCAAAAATAGTAATCTTCATTTAAAACTTGATAATTTTTATGAATATAAAAAGAAAAACAAAGTTTTCAGTAACAGTAAGAGCTGCTGTAATTAGTAAACCAAAAAAATCATGAAAACATGTAATTTAATATTAGGAAAATTGAATATAAAGATGAGTATTTTGAGAACAGCTTGGTTTGTATGCATATTTTTCTATTGTTTATTCTTCTAATGTGCTTAATTAAGGGGTTATATACAGTTAGAATTTTCAAAAAAAAAAGGTTTTTTTTTTTATTTTGTTTACATAATTTAATTTCCGGTGAAAATTTTCGAAGTTACACGCAAATTTGAAAAGACCCAATGCGCATTCATATGCCGAACATTTCCGATCTCAGAGCGCGTGAGAGCACCCGAGATGGAAAAATGGCCCGCAGACAAAATCAGCTCGAGCTATTAGAAGCTGCCGAAGCGGCGAAGGTTGTATTATATGGTCCTGGAATAGACGACTTCATGTAAGTTAAAAAAAAATATATATCCCATGTAAATTGCTTTTCAAACTTTAAACGCGTTTTTCTCAAAATGGTGTTTTCAAAGTCTGTGACCAACATTACTCGAAAACGGCTAAACCGATTAGTCTCAAATTTTAACACGAGCTTCTTAAATATATTTTTTAGTAATTAATCGAAGATTTTTTCTCATCGATAAATATATATTTTTTTATAAACAATTTAAGGCCGAAATTTTGGTCAAAAATCGATTTTTTTTTAGAGGAACCGCTATTTTGTCAAAAAAATTTATTTTACTTATTCCTTCGATTAATTACTAGATTTAACATTACTTTAACGAAATCTGTTTGGTTTTTTAATTTCAGATGATCCAGTTCAGAGATATAGTGGTCACCGCAAAACGTCTTTTTTGAGAGGAGCTCCCGGAGATGAGCTGTAGCTCCTTTCCAAATTAATATTTTACTAATACTAAGTCTTAAAATACAGTTAAAAGATACCATAATATGTGTACAAATTTTTAGATCAATAAATTTAAAAGTTTTCTCAGAAAAAATTCTGGAAAATTCGCTTTTTTCGGCCTTCTAACTGTATATAACCCTTTAGTTCGATAAACAATTGTAATTTTGGTAAATTTCAAACATTGATGGATAATATTACTCAACTAATAATAAGAGTAATAATAATATTTGATCATTAATTATTAGCCTTCCCAGTAGGCACAAAATTTGGCGACGTCTTTAAGACATCGTTATGACATCTTTATGACAACTTTACGACATCCTACGTCCATGTCGTTTCGCTGTCTTTACGATGTCGTAAAGACATCGTCAGATTATGCGACTTATTTCCGATATCGTAAAGACACCTTAACGACATGGACATAGGATGTCGTTTTAAAAATATAACTGGTTTTTTTTTAAATCACTTTTTAACTGAAAAATTAACTATTTAAGTAAAAAATATAACTATTTCGGGTAGAAAATTGACCTTTCCCAGTTCCAAGTTAAAAAATTTTGATGCAAATTTGTCTTTTTAAATCAAAAGTTCATTTATTTCGTAGACAATTTACCTATCTTGTTAAAAAAATCGACTTTTTGGTACACTGAAAGAAATTATTCGACGATACACGCATAATTTTGGTTATTCCAACCATAATGTATTGCTCGTTCAGCTACACCGATACGGTTTGCGTATTTTACCCATATCATAATTATTAAAGCAATATTACTGCTTCAGTCGTATGTTCTAATAGATATTTCTAAACATAATATGGCTGCGTCAGACAGAATTTGTTTGGGGTCGATCAGCCATGCGCATGGCTTTCAGCTGCACCTCCCATAATTTCGTTAAAAATTATTTTTTAAAGCTACACAGAAAAAATATAAATCGTCTTTGTTTTACATTGCGTTGAACTATTCAACGAAATATGCTACAAAGTTTTATAAAATGTAAAGGCCGGGGTGACGTGACCTCGATTGAAAGGTAGGGTATACGAAAAACGTAAAATAGTTCTAAAAATTCTAAACTTGTAGCTAAAATAAAATCTATATCGAAAAAGTTTTGAAACCAATTTTTCGCCGAAAAAATTTAATCTTTTGCATTATTACTTTATACTTTAATATTTGCTCACATGTTCGAGCACACAATTGTTTTGTATTACACAATCACTACACTATTTATAATCGCAAGCTATGAAAACTTTTATTTGTCGCGGGTTCGAACCCTAAATGTTTCGCATACCTAACGCCTAAAGCCTCGCGGCTAACCTAGTTTCAAGTATAAAGAAAAAAATCTGAGATATATCCTAAAGCTGTGCAGGACCGTCTGCAATTTTTTGCAACCCATTCTATAAAAAATGTTGCGAAGCTTATAATAATATATTTGTAATAAAATAATTTTAGAAATATTACAAATTATTATTGAATATTTCATGTAATTAAAGAAGATTTTAAATAAACTCAAAAATATTTAACGATATTTTAAAAGCTTTTAGAGAAATTAATCTATATTCTAAGAAATTTAATCGATTTAAAATGATTTCTAAAAATTTACGACGATTTCAAGAGATTTAACACTTTAAAGAATTCAAGAACATTGTTTATATTTTTAAATTATTTTAAAACTTTAAAAATCATTTAAATTCTACTGAAATTCCTTAAAAATTACTTAAAATCTCTGAAATTCTTTTAAAATATCTTCAACTCTTTTAAATATTATGAAATCTTTTGAAATTTAATTATAAACTTAAAAAATGTTTTAATCAAATAAGTCCTGAAAATCTGTTTTAATACTTAAATATATTTTTCAATTACAAGGGGTTTTAGTTGAAGTTTGGCTTTTTTACTCGTAGATGCCGCTAGAGATATGTATAAATTTCTATGATTTGACATCTATGTCATATTTTTTTATGGACAATAACCTTCAAAAATACACAATTCCATTCTGCCAAATTAATAGCATCATAGTTGTTTACCGCAGTGAATATGTCGAGTTTGGTTCCAAGTAAATCGCATTTGCGGCATTCGTTGCTTTTCTTATTTCAGCAAAAGAAAGAAGCAGTTGAAGCTCATCAATTGCTGGTAGAAACTTATGGTGAACATGCTCCAGTGATTAGAACATGTGAGACATGGTTTCGTCGATTTAAAAGCGGAGATTTCGATTTAACAGACAATGACCATCCTGGTGCAGCGAAAAAGTTCGAAAATGTGGAATTGCAGGCATTATTGGATGAAGACCCAACCCAATCGCAACAACAATTGGCACAAACACTAAATGTGACCCCAGGAGCAATTTGCCAACGTTTAAAAGCCATGGGAAAAACCCAAAAGTATGGGAAATGGGTACCACATCAACTGAACGATAGACAGATGGAAAATCGAAAAATCGTTTGTGAACACTCAGAAAAATGTTTGTTTGAATCGAACAAATTTTGTTTGAATTAAACAAATTATTTCTTTGATATGGGTTCAAACAAATGTAAGTAAAGTTCTTGTTCACATTGAATATATATATTTTTTAAATAATTATAGACTTTGTTTAAATGAAGTAAATCTTTTTTTTACGCTTAACCTCAAAATTGAGCATTCTTTATAATAATAATGTATAAGATCGATAATATGTTTATTCATAATCATAATTATCGTTGTATATGTAAAACTAGAAACCCGTATTCATTCCGAAGTTGACTTCTGGTTAATTGTTAACTTTGTGCTTCTCATTTCTGAATAAAACAATCATAAATTAGAATAATGAGAAATATACCAGAGTTAGACATTCGAATTGAATGTATTGTATATATCAGTATTCCTACTCTCAAATATACAATTATAATGATAATAGAAAAAAAAACATAATTGATTTCATAAATCGTCTTTATAAATAAAGGAGGTTAGTATTGAAAAAGACTTACTCGCATTCGAAATCTTCAATTATATCCAAGGTAAACGCCCTAAAATTCAATCAAACAAATTGCATTAAACAAATTATTTGTTTCAATCAATAAGGCAAATAGTTTCCATTTCTTAAAATTAAATAAACTTTTTTTTAATTACAGCAAAAAACTTGTCTGATTCAATTATATAAATTCAAACAAATTTTGTTGTTTGATTCAAACATTTTTCTGAGTGAAATGCAGCTTGAAAGGTTCGAAAAGAAATCTGTTCTGCATCGAATTGTCACGGGGGACGAAAAATGGATTTATTTCGAGAACCCGAAGCGAAAAAAATTATGGTTTTCACCTGGTGTGGTCGGCCCATCGACTCCAAGGCCAAATCGATTTGGCCGTAAGACAATGCTCTGTGTTTGGTGGGGCCAGTGTGATGTGGTTTACTTTGAGTAATTAAAACCTGTTAAGACGGTGAATACGGATCGCTACCGGCAACAAATTATCAATTTGAATCATGCGTTGATCGAAAAACGGCCGGAATGGGCCCGAAGACACGGCAAAGGTGTCCTACAACATGATAACGCACCGTCTCATACCGCTAAAATGGCGAAGAACACATTAAAAGCATTGAATTGGGAAATATTATCGCACCCGCCATACTCTCCAGACCTCGCCCCGTTCGACTATCATCTTTTCGCATCGATGGGACACTCACTCGCAGAGCAGCGCTTCGCCAATTTTGAAGAAGTCGAAAAATGTCTCGTCGAATGGTTTGCCTCGAAAGAGAAAAAGTTTTTTTGGAATGGTATCCATATTTTGCCTGGAAAATGGGCCAAATTTGTAGAATACAATGGTCAATACTTTGAATAAAATTTTTTTGAGATTCCTTTGAAGATTAAGGGTTTTCTTTATTGAAAAAAACGGCAAATTTCAATTAACACCCCTGTACATCAAGATCCTTATACTTTTTTGAATTTTTTAAAAATCTTTTAAAATGCTTTATAATATTTCAAATTGAAATCAGGCGTAAAATAAGGAAATTACCTAAAAATCCTGAACTATTGTATACATAAAATTCAATATTATTCTGAAGATACAAAAATCAAAGGCAAATAAATGTCAAATACATAATTTATTTAGAAATTGTTTAATAGAATATTTAATCAATCTTAATCTTGTACACATTTTGGAGTTTGGTATTCAAAAGCTTCTTCACTAACCTCATTTGCTATACAACAAGTCTGAAGACGACGACTAATGCTAAGTCGACGCGCACCTCACCGGCTCATCAATCTCGCATGACATGCACGGTACAATACATCGATTGGTATGGCTGTATCAAGCAAATAGCCGGATGCCCAATGCAACACTTGAACGCAGTGTTCTTTCAAACACATAGTTGATAAAAGTATACGTCTAATACAGCCACGATACCAAAGAATGAAATTCTTTTATCTACACTATAATATTTTGATATTTTAATCATATACCTTATGCTACAATTTTCCCAACTATCATACTTAATGGTATACATGAGATCATTGTTCCACAATGTGCTCACTATTTTCTTTACTAATTGTTCGTAACAATTACTCTTAGCATGAATTGTATTCCGTAATGAAAATATACATGTTAACGATAAGTCAATTAATTATACTTAATGGTATGCATTACTCAATTGTTTTTTTTCTGTCCCTTGTTTCTTAGCCATATTTTCATTATGAAATTATCAAAGAACGTGATAGCATCCAGTAGTTAATTGTTCTAAATTATGACTTTTCCGTCATATTTTGAAAATTTTTAACAAATAGTAGTGTCACCGGAAAATGTATCCCACTTGTTTCTTAGTTATTTTTTAATTGTAAGACTATAAAAAACGTGATGGCATCCACTAGTTAATTATTCTAAATTATGATATTACGGTCATACTTTGAAAATTATTAACAAATAGTAGTATCACCGGAAAATGTATGCCACTTGTTTCTTACCTATTTTTTAATTGTAAAACCATAAAAAAACGTGATAGCATCCACTAGTTAATTGTTCTAATATATCAATTCGGTCATAGTTTGTAAATTATAAACAAATAGTACTCGTGTAGGAATCCAATCAGGGATCCGGCCGGGTCCCAGCCGGATAGCCTCGCTTTAAGCCTGGCACTGGTCGGGAATCCGGCCGGGATCCGGCTAAAAACGTCAAGGTAAACTGGTCGGATCCCGGCTTCAATACCGGCCGGGATCCGGTCGGGTAATCCGGCCAAAAAAGCGGTTAAGAAATGTTGCTTCAGGCGAGAAATTGGAAACTTGTTTTGTCTTTTAAGGCTCACCGCAAATATTACGGTGAACTTCAAAAGTCAAATCAAGTGAACCAATTCTGGCAAGAAAATTGGAGTAGAATTTTATTCCCTGATGATAGAATCTCATAGCAATTTGGAAGCCACGTGGTAATTTAAGGTTAGGAAGGAAGAAAGTAAAAACTGTATACACAAGACTATATTTTAATTAAAAATAATAATTATTCGCGCACTAAGTGGGGGATTCAAACTAAATACTGAAATAAGGTTGATTTTAACTACGAGTCTCGATTTTATTTGCGAACTCCGAAGAGACGACGCGACGTGAGTACAAGGAGCATTCTCGAACCAGGTGCGAAACTAAAAATTACTAAGTGTCTATGCAGACGACAGACACAGCAGGCGCTATATATGGCGGTAAATTTGAAATTGTACAGGCTAAACATTGTCTTAATATAGAGAAGTTTATAAAAATTGTATCATTTCTGTTGTTGCACATAGCAGAATCGATAACAGTTTAATTTAAAATGTTAAATTATTCGAACAAATTTAATTTTTTTTTAAAAGAATTTAAAAAAGCTCGTTTTTGTTTCACTGATCTAACAAATCTTTAAATTATAATTTTCAAATAATAATTCATCTAGCATTCATAATTACGTCTTTGATAAAATCGCGGCTCTTAAAAAATGTGTAATTTCTACAAAAACATTAACCTGACCAGTGCCCAATCAGCTCCCGACCACGGGATATCATCAGGGTTGGCCCGGCCAGCAACCGGCCGGCCCCAGACTACTTGATTCGAGAAAAATGTAGCCCGACCTGCTCCCGCCCGGTTCATGTCCATGAAACCCAGCCAGGGGTAGCCCGGCTACCCCTGTTCTAAATTATGACTTTTCGGTCATATTTTGAACATTTTTAACAAACAGTAGTATCACCGCAAAATGTATGCCACTTGTTTTTTAGCTATTTTCTTATCGTAAACCCATCAAAAAACGTGATGGCATTCACTAGTTAATTATTCTAAATGATGACATTACGGTTATACTTTGAAAATTATTAACAAATAGTAGTATCAGCGGAAAATAGATGCCACTTGTTTCTTATCTATTTTCTATTGTAAAATTATCAAAAAACGTGATGGCATTCAGTAGTTAATTGTTCTAAATTATGACTTCGGTCATATTTTGAACATTTTTAACAAACAGTAGTATCACCGCAAAATGTATGCCACTTGTTTCTTAGCTATTTTTACATTCTCATATCTAGAAGGTATTAGATTTGTGTAAAATTTGACTTCCCCCCCCAGTTTTTGTCAAATATCCACGTTTTGAGACCCCCTAAATCCGAAAAACAGGTTTTTACGAATGTCTCTCACTCTCTCTCTCTCTCTCTCTCTCTCTCTCTCTCTCTCTCTCTCTGTGTAGATATTTAGTTTATTAGCACGATGACTTTCGAAAGAATTGACAGATTGGAATAATCTTTGGTATACTCTTTTCGTGTCCTAAAATAAAGGTCAAATTCGTTAGCCAGCCATTTTTGGTAAAAATTCAAAAATTCAGCGTATTTTGAAAATTTTTGAGACCAGTTTTTTTTAAATTCAAAAATTGTACAAATATTCATAGCATTCAATCAGGCGAACAATTTATCCTAATGACTTTTTTATAAAATCAAAATTTACTAAAGTTATAGCATTTACAAAATTTCAAAAAACACACGAAAATCAATATTTTAAGTGAAATAATGCATGATATGAAAGAAAGTCAAAAAAAGAAAAATATTTATTTTTCAATGCCCTAAAAGATTGTTTAAGCACCTTTTTGATTTTTTTTTCAAACTGAAAATTCAAATTTTGACAGAATAAAAAAGAATAAAAAATAAAAAAATTACATTTTGCGTGATGGCATCCACTAGTTAATTGTTCTCAATTATGACATTTCGGCCATATTTTGAAAATTATTATCACTGCAAAATGTATGCCACTTGTTTCTTGGCTATTTTTATTATAAAATTATCAAAAAACGTGATGGCATCCAGTAGTTAATTGTTCTAAATTATGACATTTGGGCCATATTTTGAAAATTATTAACAAATATTAGTATTACTGCAAAATGTATACCATTTGTTTCTTAGCTATTTTTTATTGTATATTTGAATATTATTAAACAATGTTTATTTATATATGGAGCGGCATCCACTAGTTAATTGATCTAAATTATGACTTTTCGACCATATTTGAAAAATTAATATTACCGGAAAATGTATGCCACTAATTTTTTTTTAACATTTACTACGGCTACAAAATCTATACTCTCTGTGGTATACACTAGTTAATTGTTTTTCTCCCCACATTTTTATTAACTTTTAACCATTGTATATTAACCCTTACTATCACTTGGATTTGGATGTCATGTTCTTTTTGCTATAAAAGTGGTACACGAATAATGCTTTTGAGTACACGGCATACACTAGTTAATTGTTCTAATTTCTAAAAAATTTTAACATTTAACATTTCCAAGGGTCACGCGTGACCCTTGGAAAATAGGCTTATTGTACTTATTTTGCACATAAAACACTATGGTGAAAACGGCAACCACTAGTTAATACGGCCACCAAATATGTCATTAGCTCCCGGTCTATTAGGCTTGGTGATTTTCTTATACGTAGGTAATAAATCTCAAATTCGTATGGCTGAGACAGCACAATTTTCTTTCTAATTCAGTTAGAAATTCTCAAGAAAACTCGGATTGCCATTAGCCTCAAACTATTTCTTTCAGTGTAGAAAATCGACTTTTTTGTGGAAAATGAATTTTTTCTTATAATCTTCTGATTTAAAAATTCTTCTTTTCGGTTAAAAATTCAAGTATTCCAGTTAAATAATCATAATTTTACATTCAAACTAACCTTATAGTTTAGAAATAAATTTACTTGGTTAAAAAATAAACTCGTCTGTTGAAAATTATTATTTTTGAAATTGAAGATTAATCATTATGATTAAAAATTAATTTTTTTGATTAAAAAATGAGATATTTGCTGTTATAGTCTGACGTACAGCCCGGTGCTACACATTTTAATTATATGATTTCGCACTAATAATTTTAAAAACTTTCAACCCAATAAATTATTTACTTGGTTATAAGTTCTTATTATTTAAATTGTCAATTTTACACATTTTTCTCATAGAAATCATTTTCAATAGGATATATACCGTTTTTGCACTCTCTTTTTTAATTTCGGAAGATGGTACTTTTAAATTGTGACGAATTGTGACTTGGAACAGGGATTTTTAAATTCTATTCTTCTGAATCACAGTTTTTATTCTTTCAAAAAATATCCTGTTCTATGTCGAGAATTTCTTGTCCTAAGGGAAATTTTATTTCTTTATCACCTCCCTGTTATAAAATAAAAACGATCATTATTTTCACTTATGAAAATTCTTAATTATAATGCAGAATTTCTTCAATCGTTTGCCTTTTATGTTTCTTATCCATTAAGTTCATCTCAAACTTTAGGTGTGCAACGTATTTGTGGTTTGGGGCCATCCATAAATTACGTAACGCAATTTCCCGACCATTTT
>NC_046664.1:108840536-108853335 GCF_010883055.1 Belonocnema kinseyi | reverse complement strand
TTTTTTACCAAATATTGTATACCAATGTTTAATTTTGATTTTATTTATTATATATATATATATATATATATATAAATTGTTTAAATCTGATATCTGGTACTGAGCAGGACTCCTATCAGTGGTCAAAACGTTTGCCAATTTAACCTTTATATAAAATGCACGTTTTATAATTAAGTATTTTCATAAGACCATCATGACAATGAAAAATTCCTTCAAACAAAGGACCCCGCACTAAATGTATGGGAAAATGGCTTTTGGTGGATTTAGCTGAAACTTTGTAACTTTTAAGGTTCTAAGTGCCGGATGAAATATCCGTAAAAAAATCCAAAAAATGGAGTTTTAGCGCGATGCGGCGAAAAGCGCTCAAAATCAGTGAATAAAACGAATTTTAACAGATTTTGTTACAAAAGCGATGTCAACATAGAAATCACGGTTCAGATCGTGGTCTGTCATATTTTCGCCTACACCGTTGACTCATATAGCGCGCTTCTCAAAACGATCAAACGCTAAGCGCCCAAGATTTTAACTTTACTTATTCATCACTTTTTTAAAGGCAGAAATGGTACCCAAAGTAACATTATTAACTAGTGCGTACATTCCGATAATTACATTGTACTGCTCTCAAGAGTGCCGAACGCTAAGCGCTCATAATCAATGAATAGAACGAATTACAATAGATTTAGTTACAAAAGCGATGTGAACATAGAAATCACTGTTCAGATCGTGGTCTATCATATTTTCGCCTAAGCCGTTGACCGTTCTGAGAAGCGCGCTATATGAGTCAACGGTGTTGACTCAAATTGTCATTGGTTTGGCTAAACATGTTACTGACCACTTCTTGATGCGTGTTTCGTATACAGGCATCGCTTGTGTCGCTAAAGCTACTAGGATTGGTTCTATTCGCTGATCATGGGCGCTTAGCGTTCGGCCCTCTGGCGAAGGGTACACTATTATTATCGATGTGCGCACTAGTTACTAATGTTACTTTGGATACCATTTCTGTCTTTAAAAAAGTAATAACTTAGTCAAGTTCAAATCTTGGGCGCTTAGCGTTTGATCGTTTCGAAAAGCGCGCAATATAACTCATTGGTTTGGCTAAACATATTACTGACTACTTTCTGATGCGTGATTCTTATGGTGACTTCGCTTTTGTCGCTAAAGTTACTAGGATTGGTTTTATTCGCTGATCTTAAGCGCTTAGCGTTCAACCCTCTTGCGAAGGGTAGAATGTTATTATCGGTATGTGCCCACTAGTTACCAATGTTACTTTGGGTACCATTTCTGCCTTTAAAGAAGTGATTAATTAGTCAAGTTAAAATCCTGGGCGCTTAGCGTTTGATTGTTTTAAGAAGCAAGCTATATGAGTCAACGGTGTAGGCGAAAATATGACAGACCACGATGTGAACCGCGATTTCTATGTTGACATCGCTTTTGTAACAAAATCTGTTGTAATTCGTTTTATTCACTGATCTTGAGCGCTTAGCTCCGCATAGCGCTAAAACTGTCCATTTTTTTGGATTTTTTTTACGGATATTTCATCCGGCACTTATAACTTTATAATTTTCCCATACATTTAGTGCGGGGTCCTTTAATAATTGGGCCAATTAAATTCAACATCTTTAAGAAAACAGTACAGATGTCACTGAACAATTGAAGGGGCGGATGCAATATTCACCTTAGCGCATGATCACACGGAGAATTATTGTCCGCTAGGCAAATTTTCAAAATTGTTTAAATTTGAGTGTTGACCATTAATACTTGTAGACTATTTTATTGCGCATCTTTTTTGTATGACAAAAACTAATTCAATGTTTTTTTCGTTTTTTAATTATTTAAGGAAAACGAAAATTTTCAACGAAAAAAGAATCAATACTTTTTTGCATTCAACTCACCAGATCTTTGTCGAGAATTGATATTTTTTCTTGAAAATTTTATGTAACATTCTTTAACATATTTTACAACTGTTAGAGTATTTATCTTATTTTAAAAAAATTTCAGAGCTGTGTAGTGAATTTTCAAAAATATTTTCTTCGAAATCTGGGATGCATGTATATAAACGAGAAAGTGGTGTGAGAAAGTTTCGAATTTTGACAACTTCCAGTGAGAAAAATCTTCCTCAGGGATCAAATAAGTTTTTCCAGAAAGTTTTAGATCTTTTAAAATCAGTGGAAAAAGGTGAGAGTGATGTGAAAATTATGTACGGCTTGCTAACCTCGACTTGGATCGCGTACGTGAATGTACGTCAACCCGTGGCGCTATGTTCGCGCGTACCGAGTCGAGGTTAGCACGCCGTACATAATTTTCTCATCGTGTTCACTTTTTCCCTCTAATGAATAAAGATCTAAAACTTTTTGGAAAAACTTCTTTGATCTCTAATGTCGAAGAAACTATTTTTGCAAATTCATTAAACAGCTCTAAAATGTTTTTTATAACAAGATAAACACTCTAACAGTCGTAGAATATGTTGAAGAATGTTACATACAATTTTCAAAGAAAAAATATCAATTCCCGAAAAAAATCTGGCGAGTTGAATACAAAAAAGTATTGATTATATTATCGTTGAACATTGTTGTTTTCTTTAAATAACTAAGAAACGAAAAAATCTTTGAATTCTTTTTAGAATTTACTTATTTTTCTTAGCTTGCACGGAAATGAGCTAAAATGATTCATTAATATTTTCGTCTTTGCTCCCTTATTATCTCATATATGGGTCGGATATTTAAACAAAATTTGCAGAATATAATAACTGATAGTCGCCAAAATTCCAGATATACTCACACTCGGAAGATATTACGTGTACATATTAGGCATTTTCACTTCAGTTACCAGCTAACTTTACTTCGTTGATTGTTGAGGGGCAAACAATGGAGCAAATGCATGGTACAAAACTTTATTTTTGTGTTAGCGTCGAAAGGCATAATAATTAACATAATTTAATTATGCCATTAAATAGTTCTTAACAAATAAAAACTATTTTTCAAATACACTTATACAGAAAGAATTAGTTTTTACGAAAATTCAAGCAAAATAGGGAAAAAATGGATCGAATCCCATACATTTGGTTAATTGTTTCCCCCTCACCTTTCAACGAAGTGAAGCTAGCTGATTGTTGAAGTGAAAATACTTAATAGTGATATAAGTTTTACTATAACTGTTGCTAAAATAAAAAGGTGCTTAATTATAATAATAAATGATAAAAATTGTACTATTTTCCATGAAATTGACCTACTCTAGTGCCGCAATAACCACGTTCTTTCTACTTCTATAATATTGGTCTAATAGGTGTTTACGGGTCACTCCGTGAATTCTCCTTTTTCGAAAGTTATTTTATTGATGCAAAAATTCTTTTAAACTTCAGCATACATTGTGGTAAAAGATTATGTTTGAAATCGGGTAGGAAGTTTTTGCAATGGAGCAATCACTTTTCAAAAAATGTGAAAATAAAGTTTTTCTATTATCAATTGAGTAATGAAGAATTTAATTTTATGATACAAAGGAGATTTTCAAAAAAGTCAGTTTTAAGTGGCCCATCAAACAATCTTTTACATTCTCATCATTTATGAATGAGAAAGTATTAGAATTGTCCGAAATTTGACAACACAGTTTTTTAACCGATCTCCACGTTTCGAGACCCCCTGAATCCGAAAGTCATGTTTTTACGATGACGTCTGTTTGTCCGTTCGTCCGTCCGTCCGTCTACCCGTAAACACGATAAATCTTAAAAAAATAAACGAATCAAATCAATCTTCGGCACTTTCTTTTTAGGTCCTAAAAGAAAGGACGAGTTCGTTCACCAACCATTTCTGATACAAATTCTAAAAGTTGGAATATTTTCAAAATGTTTGGGACCATTTTTTATATTTAAAAATTTTATGTACGGTATATTACTCAGAAAGCTAAACAATTTATCCTACTGACTTTTTTCGATAAAAAGAAAATTCTAAAAGTTATAGCATTTTCAAAATTTTATAAATCATTTGAAAATCAAAAGTATAAGCCAAACAACGCACGATATGAAGATAGTCTAGAGAAGAAAAACATTGCTTCTTGAAAACGCTACAGGATTACCATAACAACTTTGTGAATTTTCTCGGAAAATCGAAATTTCAAATTTTGATTGTACAAAAAATAATGAAAAATCAAAAATTTCATTTCTTCTTCATAGGACGCGTACTTTTTGTTTTATGCACGACAAATAACATTGTCAATTAAAAATGTTGAAAAACAACCAAAGTTACGAAAAAAAAGATTGAAAAAAACCTGTTTACAAATATCTGTCGAAAATCGAGTGCGCAGCGCGAGTGTCACGGTGGGAATGTGTACCTCAAAGCCTACAGAGCTTTGAGCAACATAATCTTTAACTATATTTAATTAAGTAGAAAATTCAGAATATGAAGTCACATATAAATACTGCGATACAAAAGAGATCTTTCTGATAAAGTTTTATTTAAGGATTCGAAATGGAAAGAAGAAATATCCGAGCGCGAAGCGCGAGGTGTAAACAAGTACGTGGGGGAAGTGCGAGGTAACCCATTTTCGAGTTCATTCCTCTTCCAATATAAAAATTTGATTTTTGAAAACGCGTTTCTCCTTTCCTAAAACATTGTATTCTTGTAACTTATGTACTTCTGCTATTTGTAGGTCAAAGTGTCAAAGCCTTCAAACTTTAATTTATATTATAGCGCAATTTGTTGAACGATCGACTCGTGAATAGTGGCGATTCCTGGTTCAAATACTTGCCGAGGCAGATTTTTTCTCGTTTCTCCAAAAATTATTTAGCCAGTAAAATCACTTAAACTTAAAAATTTTTAAGGTTTAAACCTGCTCTTATTTATTTAGACTTTAATATTTCGAGAGAAGAGAATGTTTCTATCCTTTTAGAGCGAATACTTTCTGTTAAAAAAAAACAACAGTTTTTTCAAACGAACAGTTTGTTGTTGAGGTTTACGCTGCAGTTGCGCACGTGACATAGTCATAAACGCAACTTGAGTACGCGGAGTGGAATCCTGGGTTCAGGACCCGGCGTTCACCTCTGGCTAGGATCAATATTCGGCAGCCCTCCAAAACTGTGACTCGCATTCTCTCACTTTTATGGCTTTCTACGCCCCTCCCTTCGTCTCTCTTGTTTCATCAAGTAGATCTACTTGATGTGTGCTATCTATCTATAGAGCCGTAGACCTGAGTAGACCTTCCTTTATTTCTACTCGTTGCTCACTATTTCCCCCCTTGTCTAAAACTCTTCTTGCACCATTATCTTTCACCCGTTCTGTTCTTTGAGAAAATATGATTCGGAATTGAAAATGACATCTGATATCTACTAATAATTTCGATTGGAACTTCTTAATCTGTTTGAAAAATAGTTTTTGTTTGTTTTTAGAAATACAGAAATGGTGAATATCCTATATAGCTTTCAAAATTATTATCGAAATTATAAATGTCATTAAGATCATTTGGAACTGAAAGGTTTTTAAAGATTTTAATTTTGAGACCCTATGAAATTACACTAAAGTGCGATTTGATTTGTTAAATCCTTAAGAAAACCTGGCTACAGCTTTTGGATAACCTTACAGCCACAAACATATAGACAAACAACACAGAAGTTAAAAGATTAGAGATCGAAAATATGGGTGATTTGATTACGTTCTCATGAATGATACTGTCAGAAAATTGTCTTTGTTATTAAAAGATATCGAATGGGAAGTAGGGAACAGACCATTCCTTTTCTTAGCTAACTATCCAGGTGTTCATGTGCCAAGATGGAAGAAGTATTATATGGAAAACAGATTTGTGGTCTGCTGCTTAGACTCTGTGCGACCAGCCAATATAAAAGTTTCACTTGTTTAATATCTTCTGAGGGCTGCTATTCTTACGACAATCTCACGATAAAATACCTCTGGCTTAAAACATTTTCTTGTCTACCTTATGCGCGAGAAAGCCAAATGTTTATAGATGTAGTTTTCGATTTGTAATACGAGTACCCATTTCGAATTATTCACATCGAATCACTTGCTTCAAGCAATTTAGTCGCGAAATTGAAAAAATTTGCTGATTTGTCGATGATACCCTAGGGAAGAAAACTGTTTGGCATGCGCAGCTTCCTTACAAAAATTAAACGAGAGTATGATTCACTGACCTGAAAGCTTGAATATTTGTGTGGTTTTAGTCAAAAGCAGATCGAAATAATAAAAAAAGCAGCTTAAAAGCTAATAAAGATGAAGAACATTCATATTTTATTTTATGTACCTAGAAAATATTCAAGATTTCTCCTCTATACAAAAACAGACATTAAAATTGTAAAAAGATAAAATTCTGACCATATTAAAAAAATATTTCGTTCCAGCTTCATGTAAAAAATATTTGCAATAAGCATTAAGAGAATCAGGAGAAAATCAAAGTAATTGCAATTGAACGTGATGGTAGTGCAGATAAATATAAAAGAGTATTTGCAATTTATATATTTCTATCGAAAAACTAATTTTCAGTCCAATCTTTTCTCTATTTGAGTAGAAATTCTTAATAAATCGAATCACTATTACATTTTTCTCGGATACGATTTCACAGAATTTCAAAGGTCAATTTTTCGATAGAAGATAGTCAGGATGAAAATGAGACGCATCAGTGGAACGACGGGTAAAATTCTTAAGGTATAGAAACGGGTGAAGGTTGCATCCCCCTACGGGAAAAGAAACATGGATTTCTCTCAGGAAGGGAGTCACGGGAGGGGGAAAACTAATTTCAAGCTGATTTTTTTCCAAGTGAAATCATAAAAATATTTTCATTTGTTTCGTCATTAATTTTTCTTCTGTGCTTCTGCAAACATTTTTTAAATATTTGAAAACATCTGTAGTCTAAGATCTCCTTTCGGTAAAATGTATAGCAATGTAGCAATGTGTAGCAGTCTGGATCCCTTTACTTTCCAGAAAACGTCTTTTCTTATTTTCTGACACAAAACGCAACCTCAGGACATTCATCGATTCTTCACAAATTTTATAGAGCTTTTTCTGATCAAGATTTTCATTCTAGGTCAGATATATAAGAGGGTAGAGAGTTGTGGACGGATCGTTATTACGAAGTTGAGGTTATTATGAAGCAATGGTTGATGACTGAACGTTGGTATCGATAATCAATTTGATGTGGAGTAATTTCTCGTCTACGCGACAAGATAGATACGAGTCGGAAATGAAATTGTTCCATAAAATGTCTCCGGACACAATGAAAATGTGGAGATTCAACAGTATTCTATTTCCGAAATACGCAAATGGATGTTTTATATTATCAAACATAAAGTCAACAGGAAATTTTGTAATTTTCATCATATACCCTTGGTAATTTCGCAAAAGCAATACAAATTCAAAGAGAAGAAAATACATAATGAAAATCGAATTGGAACGAGCAACTATTTTTCAAACGAATGAAACCCATGCGAATATTGATTCAGCATGACACGAAATAATGTTTTCCTTCGAATCAAACCTGTCACGGAAACGCGGGACAGCTTTGAGATTTTTGCTTTGACTACTTGTTACTGATTGTAGAAACTACTACGGCTTGGAAAATCTGGTTAAGTGGACTTTTAGGATAATAAATGCGATACTAAAACTGAGAATTAAATGATTGGATAATTTATGTAGGGGTTTGGAAATGCAACCGGAAGATTATAGACTAGACAATTTTTAAGGAATTTAATTAAAGCTAAAAATTATAGCTACAAGAAAAAATACAAAAAATCGTTTGACAGGAGGAAACATGAAGGAAGAAGGAATAGAATTTGTTAATTTTTAATCGAAGGAATATTAAGTTTTTAACTTATCCCTGGCGGACCGATGGAACCGAATGGAGCCTCTACAAAGTACCCGTAAAGACCCCATTGGGTCCCCATTCGGTTCCTTTATAAAAAACTAAAAAAAAAAAACAAAGCAAAATCAACTTTTAAATTGTTAAAATTAGGATTCTACGTTAAAATTTGCATTAGCAACTCACGGAGTAATCGCAATACTTTTTCTTGTAGCGTTAAAAACTTAAAAAAAAAAAATACCTGTAATTTACATGGGCCGAAGGCGCCTTTAAATGCTATTATGGATTGATTATATTATATTAATTATATTATGACTTGAAGTCACCTTCTGCAGAATTTAATGACATTTTTTAAAATTTTTAACGCTGCAAAAAACGTATTGCGATTACTCCGTGAGTTTCTAATAGAAAATTTAACTTAGAATCCGAATTCCAACAGTTTAAAAGTTGACCTTGCTGTTTTTTGAGTTTCTTAAAAAGGAACCGAATGGGGACCCAATGGGGTCTTTACGGGTACTTTGTAGAGGCTCCTTTCGGTTCCTTCGGTCCGCCAGGGATTTTATATAACTTCATTTTTAGCATATAATAGAAATATAATTTTAGCATATTATGAGCTATTATAGTCTCAGCTGGAAATAGAGTTGTCAATTAATTATAAAGACCGTTTGCAAAGTAGAAATTAAATATTCGGCTTCCGCAAATGCCTCTAGCGCCGTGTATAAACAATGCAACTCATGGTCTCTTTCTTCATGCCCTTAATGATACAAATGATTTTCACTTTACGAGAGCCTTCATTACATTTTATTGATTTTAAAATAAAATTTTATCAGACCCCAAGAACAAAAAATTGCTTAAAATGAATAATATAATATAATAAATACAATAAATTAATATAATGATATAATAAATCTTTAAAATGAAGTAGACGACGGTGGTCTTCTATTTTACACATATGGTGCCTGGCAACTTATACGGGTGCGCGCGCTGAAATTGGCCAATTTTTTATAAGTGGCCAAGTTCAGCCAATCTTGACTAATTAGTTCAAGTTCAAACAGTCTAAACTGAATTTTTTTAGATTAGCTGACGCCCTAACGATAGTAATGCAGCGCCATTACGCGTTCAGCGTAATTGCTACACGATGTTGGGCGAACAGCGCAACAATTCTAAACGTGAGAGAGCAGCGCATGATCTAACAAATACATGGTCTAGCCACTTGAGGGCCCTGTTTCGTTCAAGTAACGCAACCTGTACTGCGAACTGTTATAGGAAAATCAGTATGCAGGAAGAAATATTATGAGAATATTAAAAGAATGAATTCAAAAAGAACTTGCAATGGATATATTGGAACATTGGTAAGGAAATAAATTATATTTAGACCAGAATGTAAGTTTGTAAATATTACTGAATAAGAAGGATGAAAAGTATATACAATTTTTGATATTAATGATAATGAATTTAATTTTAAATATCTCCGTTTGTCAGTAAATAAATAATTCTCAGGGGAACAATTCTTTCAGAAAAATATATGTAAAAGTGACGGAGGTTTGTAATAGAATTATGCGGGTCCGTAAATTTTACAGAAAAGTTGGTAAGATCTGTATCCGGATGACAATAGCTTAGAGCTTGAAGTATTTATTATTTCTACTTCTTCTTTAGATTACTTCCTCAGGACTAGATCCTTGGAGATTTCCAATTTTTGAATAAATATGCGGGAAAAATTGCCCTTCATAAAGATATTTAGGAAAAAGAAATCAAGATTTACGTTGTCTTCGAAATTTTCGAGAGAAACCTTTCTCTACAAATCGCCATCGTGGAAAGTTAATTAGCATTAGCTTAATTTGTATTTATTAAAAGTAAGACCTATTATTCCTACATTAATTAGACAATAATTTTACATATGGTACAATTTTGACATTCTTCTGAATTTACATATAAAACGTATGTGTAAATGTATGCAATATTATAGGGGTTTGTGAATATTTATGGTAATTTTGAACATAGTCTGCTAAGAATAAGAGAAATTTTTAATGTCATACAATGTGATTTCATATTATATCGGGAGTAACTGACAAAATGAAAATTCTGCCTAGTAGCAGTAAAAATTTGCGTCAAATTTATATCGCCATTTACAAAAAATGAATTTTCGCCTCCGAATCGGGTTGACACTTTTTTTTAAGTCTTATTCGGCCCGAGATAGTGATAAGAAATGAAATAGTCAATAAAAATAAATGTACGTACCATCCCAGCGACACGTAGAGTTACTGAATATAGAGGGAAGAAGTTTAATAAAAAAGTCATTCAGTTCGGAGAAAACTGAGTTTTACTTTCGAGGTTAGATTTATATGGTCCCTGAAAATCGTCTTAATTAAAAAAAAAATATCACTTTTTAGATGGTGAGACCACCCGAGATATTTTGGTGAATGTCATAAGAAATAGCTCGATCATAAAAGTCTTTATTTTTAATGGAGATAAAAATCTAATTTAAAAATACCATTTTGAAACAATCTTCTTACCTCGATGTGTATTAGAATTGTTTAGTATTTTGTAACAAAAAAACCACACTTCCAAAAAATTGTCACTGGCCACCTTCTCCTTTTTCATACTTAATATATTAATCATATTACGAACGTAACACAAATTGTAAAAAACAATAAAGAACAAGGATATCGATAATTATGAATAAATATTTAATATATTGAATATACTTCGATCGCATTGTCCTACAAATTAAGGAAGTGTTTTTGAATAAATAAAGCATAATTATTATCATTTTTATGTGATGGACCATGCAGGTTCGCCGTTTTAATCGAAGAAAAAAATTCCCGGTCATTTTCCGGTTTTTTCCCGGTTCGCAAACATTTTTCACGGCCAATGAAATTTAAAAATTTAACTATATTCTAAACATTTTTCCATATAAAGTAATAAACAACAAATTTAAGCATTCAAAGTGAAACCCTTGAATTCCAAACTTTTAAAATTAAAGTTTAAAAGTTTTTAATTCAAAAATGGTGTATTCAAATGCTCAATAACGTACACATATAAACTGGAAGGTAATAACACTTTTAAATTGAACAGTTTTAAGTGAAATGCAAATGAACTGCAAAATGTAGAACTTTTATAAATTTTAGAGTTTAAAGATTGAGATTAGTTCCAAAACTATAAATCAACGTTAACATTTTCAACAGTATAAATTAAAGAATCAAGTAATGAACTTTAGAAATTTACAAAATTATATATTACTTCAAGTAATTTTAAGCTAGACACATTAAAAATTGAAAAATAATGTTTCACCTTAACATTTCTTAATTTAGAAGTTTAATTATTTTTATTTTAAATAGTCTAGGCATCCGCCAAAAGATTTAAAATTTTATTTCAAAATATTGAAAAATCGAGAAGTGGTTTTAAATTTTTCCTAATTCAAAATCATTTTTGAATTTTTTGTCAGAACTTTTATATTTTTGAAGATTTCAAACAAAAGTTTAGATTTTTTTAAATTGTGAAAGACTACAGAAAAATAAAAATTTTCTTAAGATTCTTAGAAAAATTGAAAATTATTTTTTATTTTGAAAAATTATTGTAACAAAAAGTTTAAGAAGATTTTAAAGACATTTAGAAAATGACCAAAGAAGAACATGGAAGATTTTAAGGATTTTATTTAATTTGCTGGATTGTCATTAAGTTTGAATCTTTTCAAAACTTCGGCATATCTCTTAAAATTACTAAAATTTTGTGTACAAATAATAAGTGTTCAATTGTTATTTATTCGTCAAAATTTAACAATTTCACTTATAAATTAAACACTTTTTAAACAGAACAATTAAAATTGTAACGCTAAAAAATCAAAAGTTCTTTCAAAATCTAAAAATTCAAAGCTTTCTATGTAAAACAATTCATTTCAAATTGTTTTCTTTTCAATATTTGGTTTTTTACTCGTCTTAAATCAACAGTGAAATATTGCTAAATATTAAATACTTATTCTTTTGCTAAATTACGAAATTTCAAATTAAATGGGTTAAAAGTTAAATAATTTAGACTAACAATATTTTTAATTTAATAAAAACATTTAATTATGACTATATTATTATGGATTTATTTTAAGTGGAAAATAGTCAAACGCACGTTTACATTTTTAATGGCTGGAAACATTAATAGAAGTAATATATTAATAAATTTACTTATTAAATTTAATATAAGAAAATATATAAAGGAATACCTGAAACTGTGAATGAAAAATATATTATTGATAAATCATGAGTACAGATCCATTTTTTAAATTATTTATTTATTTAATATTTATAGTTGATAAAATAAAACTGTTTTTTATCAAAAATTTTCAGCTTCAAATAATTTGAATTTTTAATTGTTTAAATCCTCAAAACTGTCCTTTAATTATTTTTAAAACTGTTAAAATATAGCTTGGGCAGATTTTTCTTCTGAAAATTCGTAAAATTCTCGGTATCCCAGTCCCCGGCCACCTAGTTCTTTATAAAAAAATCTTCAATTTTAAAAACTTCTAATTTTTCATTTTTTAACCTCTAAAACTGCATTTTAAAATTCTTCAATTGAAATATATGTTATGCGCAAAAGAACGTTTAGATATTTTTAAAAAGTAACCGAATTGCTGTTAGGCAATTCGGTGTTTCTTTATTAACTTTTTTATACAATTATTGTCGTAGGCAAGATTAGAACTGAACTCGAGACCATAGGTATGGTCCTACTTATAGTCTAGCGGATACATGTGTGATTACCTAAATCTATGACGCAAGTAGGTCAAAGTCAACTACGTAACACCCCCCTTTGTAGACAAGGTTTAGTCCTCTAAACCTATTTTAAATTTTCTGGATTTTATTGGTTCTATTGGGTTCATTAACGGTTGAGCAGATGCAGTGCAGGTTACAATTTGTGGGGTAATTTAATTTTTTGTTTTAACGCAAAATAAACAAAGTTTTTTAGGAAATAATGCCCTAAACAATTCGAAGATGCCACATTTGTTTAATGCCCATAA
>NC_046664.1:108824158-108840436 GCF_010883055.1 Belonocnema kinseyi | reverse complement strand
GAACTCGAGACCATAGGTATGGTCCTACTTATAGTCTAGCGGATACATGTGTGATTACCTAAATCTATGACGCAAGTAGGTCAAAGTCAACTGCGTAACATATATGCTGAAAAAAAAAATTAACTGTCAAATTTTTAAAATGACAGATTTTCGAATTAAGCATTCTAAACTAAATGGTATAATAATCTATAAAAATCGCAGTTGAGGAAATTAAAAAAAAAACGGTTGAAATCAAAGTAGGATAACATTTTTATTATACAAATTTTGTAACATTTGCGGTCAAAAAATGAATTCACTTTAATTTCCCGGATTTCCAGGTTTTCCGATCCAGCGGCCAACCTGCACTGCATTATAAAATTTTCTTTAGTCAGAACTTTCCCACTTGACTTCAATTTCATTTTATTTGACACAGATACGTCATTTTTTGTCAGCAGAAAGAAGTTATGAAACACATAACCTAAAATTATAGTTAATCCGTATTTTCCTTTAACGATCTTCAACATTATTATAATACATTTTATAAAGATTCAAATATTTATACACCTGAAAAGTACAAAAAATTTTTATTCCCACATTTTGCATTTTAAAATCCCTTACGTTTGCCGCCTTTCTTATCCAAGATGGAGAAATTAAGCGGTGGGTCCTTATTGGTTCGGCTTTTTTTTACTTGCGCGAGGCTAGACCATGTATTTGTTAGATCATGGAGCAGCGTGCCTGTGTAGTAAAGCTGTTCGACCGATTATGACCAACTAGCAGTGTCCCCAATCTTGAGAACTATTTAAATTGCGCGTGCGTAGCATCGACGAACCGATAAGTCACTGTTAGCGCGCAAATTTTGAATGATTTAAATATTCAAATTTAATATTTATGATAAAGATTGGAAAATGCATCCAAACAATGCATCTTAATCCTAGATTAGAATTCTGGAGTAACATATAAAAAAATGCGATTTTCATGCAGAAATCGTTATTAATTCTGACTTCAGAAAGAAAGTTTTTTTTTCTTTAATTCCGCATATTAAATGTTTCAAAATGTTAATAAAAAGGTAATAAGAAGTTTTAGTTTTGAGCAAAAAATATTAATTTTAATAGTATGAATATGATTTGATTATTTGTATAAATATTAGATATTTTATGATATTTATGCAATAATTAATTAGTAATTGTAATTCAGGTCTTCTTCAGCTTATTAAAACAAGGTATGATATAACATTTATCAGTGCAGTAATTAATTATTCTTGATCCATTTTTGATAATTTTAATGATTTTATTTTAAGTCAAATTGTCGAAAATAAGCAAAAATTCAATTTTAAAACTCGACCGAGATGAGATTAATCACTGGGTCAAACAAAAATGATTTATTTCATTGAACTCAGAATTCAAAACCTCTTTTTCATTAAAATTGAATTTGTTGTATCTTTTGACTCAAAAATCTTATTTTAGGATTAGAAAAATTCTATTTGGGCATTTCTCAATCATTATTTATTATAAATATTAAATCTGAATATTTATATAATTCAAAATTAGCGCGCTGACAGCGACCACTCAGATTGTCTGCGCGACGCAAGCGCAGTTTAAAAAGTTCCCAAGATAGAGGACACTGCCAAATAGAGAGAAAACCCACAACAAGTTGATGTCTGCTGATGGGCGCACAGCGTTGAGCTACTGTCCAAAATATAACTTAGTAACTGCCATTTGCCGTAAAGGCTGTTTTCCACCACCTGTGCACAGGGAGGTGGCCTTGATAGAAAATGACACACATACTTAACATCCGATATAAGAACAGTTTCGGCGATTGCTCACACTGGCCTTGATCCTTAAACTGTCGGGACCGTGTGACCCATTTTCTAATATTATTCAGCAGACGCACGCGAATTATCTCACCCTGCCGCTTTATCCCGCGCTTCTGCTGTTTTGCCCTTAATCAGTTTATTTTAGTCACTTTTTTTTAATTAGTCGCTCGTACTGGCGTGGCGGGGTTCACTCTTACTGCAAAACTGACAACGAAAGTACCTCACTGATTTTCTTCATTCAGTAATATTTTGTAGTACATACAAAAATAGTAGATATATGTTTTTTGTTACGTGCTCAATTGTCGACCTATGGAGAGAAATACACCCTTACATTTTATGTCCAAAAACAGTTTTCCTTAAAACTCTCAAAAACCAATAAAAATTTTTTAACCAAACGACAAATTATTTCTTGCAATATAACTCCCATCGAGACATATTTTTTATGTCGAGGGGTTGCAGCACTTGTTTTTTACAGTGGTGAATGTGATTTTTTTGACCTTTTTATACAGCAGCTTTCAAATTAGCTCAATTTTACTGTGCGTTGTACTATTATTAAGAAAATAAGAAATTAAAGTTCACATGTTTCGGCATTCCTAAAAGAAATTAATTATAAGAGGTGATTTGCTTCATAAGTTCAGGGTGACCAGATGACTGGGTAGGAAAAGCAGGACACCCCACTCCTTACCACCTCCCACCATTAATTCTTTTCCGCCCCTAGCCCAATTTGCCGCGTTATTTGAAAATTAAAAGTGATTATCCTATGATTATCACCTGTGAATAATAAATATAGAAAATGAAACTCACAGCGACAGATTATTATTTACGAGACTAAGAAACTTAAAATAGGATTTAAAAAATGTAATTAAACATAACCTTGCAATGATACTTACGTTAGATTTGTACAGTGACAGAGACATAGGAACACTTTCCCCTTTGCAGTCATCGGAACAGGAAAGTGAAGAACGAGAACGGGAAACACAAACCGAATATATAGCAGGTTATGGCTTTTTATACGATCAGTAGTAGGACTCCGGGCCGTTTCGCAGTCGAAAATCTAACGGACTTCTTTTTCTATCCACGAACGTTAAAAAAAGAGGTCTATTCGTTTTTCAGCTTTCGACACGGTCTCGGACCCCCATCGCAGTTTCAACAAGCACAATTCCTAGAGAGAAGTGCTGCGCGAACACAAACGTAGTGAACATTGAAATTAATCTGAGTAAATTTGTCATTGGTCAAGCGACGAATTTTATTCCTCTCGAGCTAAGGCTTCGCTGGTAGAAGTTGTCAAGAAAATTTAGGTCCGCGCAATAAAAAATGCAAATATCGCGAATATCTTGAAAAAGAAGGACATCAGACAAAAAAGAAGGACAGAAGGACAAACATCAAAAAAGAAGGACATGTCCTTCTAAAGAAGGACGTCTGGTCACCCTGCATAAGTTAATCCAATGATATTTGGTAATATATAAAATTAATTACAACATAAGTTTCAAAATTTTTTATTGGAACGCTCATTCTAACGTATAGGGCAGAATACGTTAAACGTTCCCACCTACAAGTAATTTTTGTTTGGATCGGTTTGAAACTTGGCTAGAATATAGTCCTAGGGGACCTCCATTAATCCACCATACTATAGGTTCAATTATCAACCGGTTGTCAATATACAGGGGCCCGAAGTTTTCACTTTTTCACGCGTTTCTTCCCCTTCACGTTAGTGTAACTTCTTTTAGGATTATCCGATTGCATTTTTATTTTAATGTTTTGGAAAGCTCTTTTCATTTACTTGAAAACTATTAAAACGATATATTTAAATAAATGTTGCATTTTTTTTGAAAATCCAAATTGAAATTGATTTTTTGAAAAAAACCACATTAAAAACAAAATTGTCTATTTAAAAAAATTGCTTTTTTATATTCTTTGAAATCACCTAGAATAAAAAGTGTTTTTGAGATGATTATTTGTGTAGAAATATATAAATTACGTTATATATTTCATCTTATATATTTTATTTTATTCAGAATTTGCGCAAAAATTTAAACACATTTGCGGCCCACTTTTTATTCTACATGATTTTAAATACTATAAAAAAAGCTATGTTTTGAAATAGATAAAAAATTGTACTATTGTTTTTTTTCTTCAAAAATTCAAATGCAATTTTAATTTTCAAAAAAAAAAAAAATACATTTCAAAAATATAGATCGTTATAATAGTCTTAAGGCACATGGAAAGAGCTTTCCAAAACACTATAATAACAGTTCAATCGGATCATCCTAAAAGAAGTTACACTTACGTGAAGGTGAAGAAACGCGTGAAAAAGTGAAAGCTTCAGGCTTCTGTATATTGACAAGTGGTTAATAAATTAACCTATGGTTAATAAATTAACCATATTTTTTCTATTCACGATCTAATAATGATAATTTTTATGGGAATATTAAACCCGCCTACGGATAAGGGTAATTATGTTATTTAATTTTTATTGCAAAATATATGTCGAAATAAGCGTTTCAAGATTAAAATGTAGAATGTATATTGTAATTATTCTCACAACAGTACTAAATTATCTGTAGGGATAAATCACCCCCTGCAATGCATTTTTTTTCAAAAACCCCCAAAACAAGTCAACTTTAATTTTTAATTTTCTTAATAACAATACAATATACAGTAAAATTCAGCTGATTTGAAAGTGTCGGTGTGGGACACCACCAGGTACTTTCCTTGCTAGAGGGCCAGGAGTACAAGTGTTCATATGATACTTGTCTAGCTGTTCACGTTCATAGTATTTACTTGCTCTATTGGGCATGTGTACAGTATGAATTCTCTTTTCTAATTAGTTATTCGAAATCGCTGCGCCAACAAGAAAGAGTTTCGTACATAACTTACTTCATGTCACAAGACAGAAGTTAAAAGGTTTAATTTTAATAGTTTTATTTCACTCAAAGTAGAGGTTGGGGTCAGGGATTCTGAGAGATTGGTAGGGTTCCGAGTCATAAGTGTGGTCTAGTTAGACAGCGAAGCCCCGAAGAATAGATAGAGTACCATAGAAAGGGTCTCGAGAAATAGACAAGATGCTGTGGAATAACAGGGATCTCAAGCGATAGATGGAGTCTGGTGGAATAAGAGGGGTCTCGCGTGATAGTTAGTATCTCGTGGGATAATTAGGGTTATGTGGGACAAGAGAAGTCCCGAGGAATAGGTGCCCTCAGCGAAATGGTTGGCTGACACATCCAGCTTTATTAGTTAAGAAATACTTGTTCAGAAACTATTTTTAGATTGGTAAATTCCTGCGTGATCGTTGATCCCTGCACCAATTAATTGAACCGTTTCACTATCGAATAGTTAGCTCAGCCAGCTAGTTTGCCAGTAGTCCCATACTTGGTTCCCTGATCTAGAATTAAGCTTGCGTAAGGAAGACATGTTTGAGTCATTGGTGTCAGAACTTAAGGGTACCCCCCCCCCCTTCTATTGTCGGGGTAAAAATTGATTTTTTATTGTCTTATTCGAATCTACAACTTATTAAGAATATTCCCTGAAAATTTCAAGTTAAAGTTCGAAATACTCTTGGAGTTTTAGACGATGCACGGTAAACGCGCCGCATGGGCTCGACGCGCAGATACACGGTTTCCTTGTCGGCTATTCAAAAGGGCAGTATACTTTTCGCTCCCGCGCTTCACAAGTAGAACCGGGTGAAGGAAGCGAACGTCCCCTTATACTGCACGGACTACGGAACTATCCTCCTCTATTACGCCCTCTCAAGCAATGTCCATTGTCCAACCCTACTCCCCCTCACCCTTCCTAGTTCAGTGATATCTGATTAGGCCCAAATCCTGTATTTTTCTTATCCAGGACTTACTTAAATGAAAACGACAGCCAAGTATCGTGACGTTAGGCTATGTGGATCGTATCGAGTTAGGTATCGCTACTTCGAAATCTACAACGAAATTTCTTGGTTCTAAAACTAAACCCCAGTCAGTGCACATTTTGCAGAGAGCAGAAAAACTTTGCTGGTACCTGGAAGTTTTTTTATTTTTAAACAAACAGTAAACAAGTGGAACATAGTGTCCATTAAAAAAGCCGTGCAGTGTGAAAAGTTGAGTGAAAAATTTAATAGAATAATCAAATATACTATTAACGTACAAATACCTCAAGAGAGTTAATATCTCTAAATTTTTCTGAGTTGTAAAATTTACAAAATTTTCAGTCTCATTATTTAACGTTACAAATCCCTCACTAAATGTCGTTTTTAAATCTAAATCGCTAATTATGTGTTGCGTCTCCTTCAAATCTTTAAGGAGGCTTGGAATTAATTTACGTTTAGGTCTATAAACAGCTAATTTAATACTTTTCACATCATCTACTTGTAATTGTTTATAATTTTCATTGGCACTGTCACACACAATTTTTGAGTAATAGGTTAATGCACTACAGTGTAACTCTAAAATTAAAAATGCCGGAAATGAAAAGGGTGGGGGGGGGAGAAGGGCAGAACGTTGCTGGACTTACTGTCGTAGTCCTTGCGGTGGAAGGGGACGCTCATTCCCCTCAGCCGGTGGCTACCTGTGAAGGTCGGGAGCGAAAAGTCAATCGCTCGTTCATAATACCTTCACCGTAATTCAGTCCCCCTCGGCTTACTATGGGATTTTGTATAGATCTGGCATAACTGATTGAAGGTGAGTAGGTGTTATACACGGAAAATTGCTTCACAAAACTTGAACGCATTTTTCTCAAAACAGTGTTTTTATGATTGGTGGGCACTGAAACTCAAAAACTATTCAACCGATCGGTCTGAAATTTTAATATGTTTTTCTATACATCAATAACTATAACTTGGACTATCACGAAGAAGATTGATGAAGATCTTTTTTAATTTTCATCTTAATTTTTAACTGAAAAAAATTGAATTTTTGACATATAAAATCCAGAGGCCCACCATTTTGTAAATTTTTGCTCTAATTAAATGATAGTAGTCTATTTCCTAGCCAAACATGTACTCTTTCTAATACCGTTTGATTTTTTAGTTTCAGACGTACCAGTCACTTGCAATCATGCCCGCCATTAAAAACAGGCATTTTCATTGACCACAAGAAACAGCTATAAAATGTTGATAAAAAAATTATGCCAACATTTTCTCTTGTTTTTTAAGTCTTAAATTACATGTATGAAAATATCCAAACCTTTTGAGTCGATTTTTGTTCATTTGCCAGTCCCTTATAAATCGAAAAAATTAGAAATCGAGAATGGGGGGGGGGGGGGGGGGGGGGGGGTACCCTCAAATAATCAGAACCACCCTGACAAGAGTCAATAATTTATGATTTCTCTTGTTTTGTGTTTCTTTGTCGCTATCTCGAGCAGTCCTGAGGTGTGTTGTAAATTTTTTAATGATATGGAGTTCCACTTTCTCAAAGAGAATGCATCGAGTGTTCTTCGACGTGAAATCTTGCACTTGTAAGAAAATAAGGACTAGTTGCCTTAGCGCCACTCAGGGCGCTTCAGGCCTGAAACAAGAACACTCTGACTACTGTGCACGCTGTGTTGCCGTTTTTAAGCACAACAAACATTTTCAGTTACAAAGAAAGAACATTTTCTGGAAAAAGGTATGTCCAAAATGGCATATGTGATAAAAATTTTACTATCAACAATGCATCCATTTAGAAGTAAAGTGGATTGAGCGCAACCGACTCGTATAAGCGCCTTAAGGCCATGTCATACATAAGAAAGCTTATTCAAATAATTTTAACTGTTTTTTCAAACACATCCAATCAGTTTTTGTCTCCTTGGCTTCTTAGCCATATAAATAGTTTATATATAATGGACAAGACATTGATATTTTTCATATATGTAATAAATTTTTACAACATAACGGCATACTAATATTTTGAGCAGTTGCTATGGTTCAGGTAGTTGGGTGAGGCAGCCATTCCGCTGCTACACCCCACCAACTCATTTAGCTGTTACAACCAACACCACCGTGCCCACTAAAAGTGGTCTCTTTAGCCACTGAAGTGGATGACGCCCCAGCGTCCAACAAAATTGGCTACAGTAACCAACTGACGTATCAGACTGTCCAATAATTTCTCCGAGTGTGAGATAACATGGCATAAGGAGGGCCCTGATAAACAGGTGGGGTCCCAAGGAATTGACACGAGTCCCGTGGGGTATGGTTGGTTATAATTGATAGGTGGGATTTCGAAACACATGTGGTCCCGTGGAATAAGGGGGTCCAGCGGATGTTCCAGGAAAAAAAGAACGGTGATCGGAAGGACACCCGAAAGAAATATACTGGGGGGCGGGGGGTGAAGCGTTTTAGAGAGTGGAGCAAGAGGGAGCGGTGGAAAAATGAGAGATAGATAGATACCATTCATGCCTTCTACATGATTATACTCTGTAAATGAACGGAGCATAAAAAATTGACTTACTTATTTAGAGAAAATTTGTATCTATTGGGTAGTTGTCAAAATAAAAGTGATTACAAAATTAAAAATCTAAAAATAACTTGCTTGTTTTCCCAATATTTCATAAGAATATTATTAAGGTGATTACTTTTAAAAATACTAACATTTTAAAAACTGTTTAGGCTGATTTTACAGGTGAACCTTCGTCTAATATTGTAAACATATTGGCAAATTGAAAAAATATATTTACCACACTGCGCATGGCTGGTTATGATTAGGTTTAACCCAAAAGTGCTTACATATCCAGTTTATTTTTTTACGTGGTTAGGGGCTGCCTCTCGTTTATTTTAAGTCATGAAAGAAAAACAAACATACTACGCGTTTTTGAGAAAAACAATGTTTTATTTTTCATGAATAAATCTAGTGTATTTCAACAAATTTTTCTAAAAAAAAATACTAAAAGTCGTAACTATTTTAGTCAATTTTGATCGATTTCTACTTTTTTTGTAAAATCAGGTTAAAACGCACAAAATATGAAAAACCTGCAAGGGTAAAATTTTATAAATTTCAGTAAAAGGAAAAATTTTAAACCATTAACTGCTATTCATCACTGAAAATAAAAAAATCGTTTTTGCCAAGAACGCGTAGTATATATTATTCTTTATTGACTTAAAATAATAGGGGCAGGAGGCATTCTTGAAACATATATAAGCAAAAAAACTGGCTATTCGAGCACTTTTGAGTTGAGCTTAATCGCGGCTAGCCGTAAGTGGAGATTGTTATTACCCTTCGTTGCTTGAATAGAAGATTTTAAAAATATTGTTCGGAATTCTAAAAAACTAAATAGCTTTAAAAGTTATGCCATCTAACAATAAAATACTTTTTGGGTGTAATTTTTGTTCCAAGTCTTTATTTAAGAAAGCTTTATATTGTCAGGATCAGATTTTTCTTTAGTTTTTGTTAAAGTCATTAAAAAATTACTTTCGTTTACTACAATTTCCCACAGGGGCAAAACTATACGTCGGATTAATGAGCATGCGATTGAAGACAGACCTGTACACACACACACAATCAAACCGAAGGGCCTATGAAAAGGCCACCGTCCGCATCCTCGGGTTGCGGATTGAGATTTCCTGTACCAAGGGGTTTTGCTGAATATGGTTACAAAAATTAATACAGTCACGGACAATTGTCCAGGGGTGGTCCTGAAGGAATTAACCCCCAAGCGGAGATGTGAAAACCGTGCCAAAAGCTGAATAGCACCTGGGTGAGATGTCTGGAACGGTGACTCTAGGATTATGGCCACGGCACTCAGGCATATTTTATCAGAACGCGGGACGGGGCGGTAGAGCTTCAGCGGTGAACCGAGAGAGGCGCACGAGACTCGAGTGAATCACACTACGCATGTGCAACAGTTGCATTTGCTTGTTGACCGAACAAGCAGGTTAATTTGAATAAAACAATGAGTAAGTTTTGCCTAATCAGCAAATCCTGTAATGGTTTGTAATGCGATGAGAAATTGTACGAAAGTGAAAGTATCAATATGTTAACTGAAAATAACTTTATAACATAAGCTAGGAATAAAAGAAGGATTTTCGTAAGAAAGATTTTAAAATTTTGAGGTTATGTTTTGCTCGTACCAAAGAAAAACTTGATAATTTAAAAAGTTTAAATAAAAATCTGGCCAATAACAATGCTAAAATTATGAATCATTTCAAATTTTACTAATTGAGAATGATTTAATTATGGTTAGATTGAAGAATAAGGGCGTCCCCCTATTTTTGAGAATTTCAAATAAATAAGGAGAAACATTGTCTACGACGCGCAGCATAGACTCGATGAAGACTCAGAGCACATAAATAGCTTTAAAGAGCTGTGCGATGCCCTTATAACGCCTGAGTAGGAATGCCCACACATCACTGCCGAGGAGGTAACAAAAGTATTAAGAGGTATGAAAAACTATTCCGCTCCGGGACAAGATGGTATCAAGACCTTCTGGTGGAAGATGTTTAATTCAACACATCAGCATTTGGACCGTATTTTCATCTCATATTTAAAGTCGGAAGACCCCATTCCTGACTGGTTGGTGGAAGGGCGCACAGTTCTCCTGTCGAAAATGGGCAACTTACCTGGTCCAAAGAATTATAGGCCAATCACTTGTCTGAATACACTGTATAAGATCTTCACAGCTATTCTAAATGATAGGATTGTTCCGAGAATCGGACCTATGTGGCAAGAAATGTATGAACAATGCGGCTCAAAGAAAGGCGTAGCAGGATCACAGGAGAACCTCCTCATTGGTAGATGTGTCTGCAAAGATGCAGCATCCTACCAGTGTGACCCATCGATGGCCTTGATTGATTAGCGAAAAGCTTTTGATTCGACTTCCCATAGACTTTTTGCCTCAGATTATTGCCACTATCTCTAGAACTTCGGCATTCACAGGGGTACTTTATCAGCAAACCTACAAATCGAAAGTACAAGGTTACTCATGTTTTTTGCATTGATGATCTTAAGATATATTCTAAAAATGAAGAGCAACTACATCTAACTTTACAGATTGTCAAGCGGTACACAAAGGAAATTGAAATGGAATTTGGGTTTAAAAATGTGCCAAGGTTTATATGAAGCGAGGATAACTTAATGGGATCCCTGAAGACCCTGACCTCGTCGATAAAAGTTCTATACGACACCTTTGAGCTGGAGAAACTTATACATACCTGGGCGTTCCACAGAACCGCATTCACGATGTGACATCTATAAAGGATAGTCTCCGAAACAGATACAAATGTCTCATCTGGCAGATTTCGTCTTCCGAACTGTCGGCGAGGAACAAAGTATCTGCAACGGACATGCTTGCCGTCCCGGTAGTACTGTATTCATTTGGAGTGATACCATGGACGAAGAACGAGCTCAGATCCCTTGATATCGGGACACGAAAGGTTATGCACATGAACAGAAGCATGCATCTTAAGTCTTCTGTTCCGCGACTCTACATCTCACGCCGTCAAGGTAGTCGCGGAATATTGAATCTTGAATGTCTTCACAGCAGGATTATTCTGGGTACAGTACATAGAGTCGCAAATGGAAGAGACCCTCTTCTTAAAATTATCAGGAAGCACGAATAAGTGGGCAAAGGAGCGTTTCTGCACAAAGCAGCGGAGGAGGCTGCTGAAATTCTTGGACTTAACTTTAGTATCAGATTTGAGCAAAATTCATCAAATCTTATCTATCTTGAGTCTTCACTCCTGAAAGCCCGGATTAAGAAAGCACAGGAAAAAAACTTCCGTGGACAGATAAGAGAATCAACGTCCTCTTTACAGAACTGTGGGTGATCAGTCAATGTGGTGTGAGCTAAATTTTGCTTTCCTGAAATCACCCGGATTGAAGTCGGGCATATAGAGTTTCCTTTTGGCATGTCAAGGCGGTATTATTTCCCCCTTAACATACCGTCGCCACATTTTCAACCAAGATATGCCCGATGATAGCTGCAGGGCGTGCCCAAGCATTTAGTACACATTATATCTAGTTGTCCAACTCATGCGGAAACAACCTAAATCCAGAGGCACAATGCGGCACTAAGAGTGCTTTATTACCATCTTTGTCAGTCTTACGGCAGTAACCTTAATATCGCACCGCTGAACGCTCTTAGAGAAATAGAGTCAATCGTCGAGAATGAGAAGTGCCGCATATGCTGAAACTTTATATTGGCGACAATAGTTTTTTGTTGCACACTCGAGGCCTGACTTATTTCTTCTTGACTTCTAGAAGGGAACCATATTTGTTATCGAATTGTCGGCACCAGTTGACAAAAACATCATATCCAAAGAGAATGATAAGAAAGAGTGGTATAGAGTCCTTATAAGGGAGTTGCGACGGTTGTACCCGGAATATTCTGCTGAACTAATCGTCCTTATTATCCGCGCGCTTGAAGGTCCAAAGCTTTAACTAGTTAATAGCCAGAAAAGACACCATTGTGTGTCAACAATATGCTAAAACATTTGCGAGGAAGATGCACGAGAAGGTGCACAAGACTTTTGCCGGATCGTCTTACTGATTCTGTCACAAACTGTAACCATCTATCTTACGGTCGTAAGACTTCGTTGTGGCTGATATTTTACCACAATTTACCAATAAATATAATTAACCGAACGCGTTTAATTATATATTTCGCTGCAATCGGGTGCAAAAGAAATTTATTTTCCATCAAGACTAATTTTCTGTTCAAAAAATTAATATTTAATCATAGTTAAGTTTTCGATAAAAAAGATTAATTTTCTACCAAGAAAGACGAGTATTCAGTACCCTGTAAAAAAATCTATTGAATTTTACATCTTTGGTGGATGTAAATAAAAGGACCCTCGTGTATCGCAGTAACTTGACGAAAAATGGTAATAATCCACCTAGCGATGAGTTTTACAATTGAATCTGTTATGATATTCCAATTTGGCCGATAATTTTAGACATGAAAATGCAAAATTCATCACGTGAAAGAATAAAATAAAATTTATTAGGGCGACATGGAGATTGAAGAAACACAAGCCAGACACGTTATCACTTACCTAAAACTCATAAGATACTATGGTTCTTTTTTGGATGTTTAAATATCCCGTAACAAAAATATGAAATCTACGTTTTCAGTAACCATATTTTTTCCGTTCCAATAGCAGTAAATGTAAAAGCAAAAATAGGAATAGCTATAATTTTATCTAGTTTTGTGTGAAAGCTGTCAAAAATGTTGAAGATAGCTGTCAATTTCTCCAAAATTAGAGGATGAAGGCATAGATAAACAACAAAAACGAGAGACGCTTTCGTATTCACATATTATTTGAATAATTATTCTGAATTTTCAATTAATTATAAATAAAAACCTTACAGTTTCCGCCAGGGTAAAATTAAAGATTTTTGGTAAAATTAAAAATCTCGGTGTAATTTTCAATCACAAGAAAGTGATTTTACCGACGCATAGTACTTTTACACGCTGCGACAGTGAAGTGTGTGATATTTACAATGATACAATATGTTATTTTCCGAAACTTTGTAATTTTACACACATCTTTTTTTACAGTGTAGAATGCAACAATTTTCAACAAAAAAAGATAATTTTTTAATGAAACATAGAATAGTTAAATTTGTGATTAAAAAAACTAATTTTTAACCAGAAACAAAATGAATTTTCTACAAAATAGTTAAATTGTTAGAAAAAGAGTTTATTCAACTAATTGATGAATCATCAACCAAAAAAAACAAACAAATTTTTAACAAAGTAGTTCCACTTTCAACCCGAAAATATGACAAAAATCGTTAAAATTCTTTGAAATCGCTCTAAATTATTGAAATTAATCGAAAATTCCTTGGAATGTTTAAAAATCTCCTAAAAAATTTAAAATTCTTTAAAATCTCTTGAAATTTTCCAAAACTCTTGAAAATTCCTTACAATTTTAAAAATACCTTAAAAGATTTGAAATCCTTTAAAATCTCATACTAAATTATTGAAATCAATCGAAAATACCTTGGAATCTATTACAATATCCTAAGATATATCAAATCCTTTAAAATCTCGTATTAAATTACTGTCAAAAATTGAAAAATCCTTGGAACATTTTAAAATACTCTCAAATATTTCGACGCCTTCAAAACATCTTTAAGGACCTTGACATCTTCTAAAGATTTCTAAAGTAATTTGGAATTTTTAAAAATAAACCTGCTAAAGTTGTTAAAATTCTTTGAAATTCCTTTAAATTATAAAAATAAATTGAAAATTCCTTGAGATCTTTCAAAACATCCTAAAATATTTAAAATCCTTAAAAATCTTTTGAAATCTTTGAAATTTTTTAAAGCACTTGAAAATATCTTAAAATTAAAAAAGGCCCTGAAATATTTCAAATCCTTTAAAATCTCATATTAAATTATTAAAATAATTTGAAAATTACTTGAAATCTATTAAAATATCCTAAAATATATATCAATTCCTTTAAAATATCATATTCAATTACTGTAATAAATTGAAAATTCCTTGAAATCCTTTAAAATTCTATAAAATTTTTCAAATCCTTTAAAATCGTTTGAAATACCTAGAACTTTTTTTCAAGATTTTTAAAGTACTATGGTATTTTTTTAATTAATCCTTCTAAAATTTGTTTAATTCTTTGGAATTTCCTTAAATTTTAAAAATCAGTTAGAAATTCCTTGATATCTTCTAAAACATCCTCAAATATTTAAAATCCTTACAAATCTTTTAAAATCTTTTAAAATTTTTAAAAGCTCTTGAAAATTCCTTGAAATTAAAAAAAAAACCCTGCTAAAGTGGTTAACATTCTCTGAAATTCTTTTAAATTCTAAAAATAAGTTTAAAATTCTTTGACATCCGTTAAAACATCCTAAAATATTTAAAACCTTTTAAAATCCTTTGTAATCTCTTGAAATTTTGTAAAGCTCTTGAAAGTATCTAAGGATTCCAAGGAATTTTCAATTGATTGCAGTAATGTGATATGAAATTTTAAAGGATTTGAAATATTTCAGGGTATTTTTAAAATTGCAAGGAATTTTCAAGAGCTTTTAAAAATTTCAAAAAATATCAAAAGATTTTTAAGGATTTTAAATATTTCAGGATGTGTTAAAGGATGTCAAGGAATTTTTAATTTATTTGTATAATTTACAGAAATTCCAAAGAATTAAAAAAATGTTGGAAAAGGTTATTTAAAAAAATTCCAAAGTACTTTAGAAATCTTAAGAAAAATTTCTACGTATTTCAAACGATTTTAAAGGATTTAAAAATTTTGAGAGAATTTTAAATTATTCCAAGGAATTTTCAACTTATTACAGTAATTGAACATGATATTTTAAAGCATTTGATAAATATTTTAGGATATTTTAATAGATTTCAAGTAATTCTCAAATGATTTTAATAATTTAATATGAGATTTTAAAGGATTTGAAATATTTCAGGGTTTTTTTTTGAAATTTCAAGGAGTTTTCAAGTTATTTAAAAAAATTCCAAAGAACTTTAGAAATCTTAAAAAAAAGTTCTAGGTACAGTACAAGTCCGATAACTTTCCAACATCGGGGCTGTAGGGGTGGAAGATTCCAGGAATTGCGGACTTATTGGATGCGCCCATAGTAGCACGATATAAGGTGCGCGCAAATCATTAGCAAAATAGAACACGTAGTGAGAGAACCACAATTAGTGTGCGTGTCGTACGTGTGATGACGTTTTAAGGGGATTGTACACTTATCGGACTGCAAGTTATCGGACTTCTACTGTATTTCAAAAGATTTTAAAGGATTTGAAAAATTCTAGAGAATTTTAAAAGATTCCAAGGAATTTTCAATTGATTATAGTAATTTAATATGGTATTTTAAAGGATTTGATATATATATATATATATATATATATATATTTTAGGATATTTTAATAGATTTCAAGTAATTTTCAAATGATTTTAATAAATTAGTATGAGATTTTAAAGGATTTGAAATATTTCATGGTATTTTAAAAATTTCAAGATATCTTCAAGAACTTTAAAAAGTTTGAAACATTTTAAAAGATTTTTAAGGATTTTAAATATATAAAGATGTTTCAAAAGATCTCAAGGAATTTTCAACTTATTTTTATAATTTAAAGGAATTAACAAGTTTAGCAGGGTTATTTAATTTTAAATAATTTAGTACGAGATTTTTAAGGATTTGGAGTATTTTAGGGTATTTTTAAAATTGTAAGGAATTTTCAAGAGATATTTTAAGACATTCTAAGGAATTTTCACTTCATTTCAATAATTTAAAGCGATTTCAAAGAATTTTAACGACGTTTTTCATATTTTCTGGTTGAAAGTGGAACTACTTTGTTAAAAATATACTTATTTTGGTTGATGATTTATCAATATAGTTGAAACAACCAGAAACAAAATTAATTTTTCTTAATCACAAATTTAACTATTCTATGTTTTATTGAAAAAAGTGATCTTTTTTAGTTGAAAATTTTTGCATTCTATTGAATACTCGTCTTTCTTGATAGAAAATTAATCTTTTTTGTCGAAAATTTAACTATGATTAAACACTTGGATTTGGATGTTTCGCATGATTCTTAATTTCATGCATGCG
>NC_046664.1:108820612-108824058 GCF_010883055.1 Belonocnema kinseyi | reverse complement strand
GTGGTGCTGTTTTTGGTCAGAAAATCTTTCACAAGCAACGATGAATGAGCAGGTGCATTATCGTGATCCAAAAGCCACGAATTGTTTTTCCAAAGTTCCGGACGTTTTTTGCGTATCGCCTCTCGCAAACGGCATGGCATGAGCCAACCTATATGCCAACATCTTCAGCAACTTCTCTGATGGTAATTCGGCGATTTTTCAACACCATTTCTTCCACTGTTTGATCGTTTTCACCTGTTGTTGTCGTGCTGGGACGTCCAGGGCGAGGTTCGTCTTCGACATCCTCTCGGCCTTCTTGGAACAGCTTGTACCACTTATACACATTTTTCTTACTCAGAGTAGACTCGCCGTATGCAACTGTCAACATTTCAAGAGATTTAGAGCACTGGATTCCATTTTTCACACAAAATTTAATGCAAACTCTTTGCTCCATTTTTTTCGAAAGAAGAAAATAGCCGAGCACACCAAACCCTTCTAAACTTTTACGCCTCTGCCAGAAAAACAACACGATCTGTATAGTCAAAACTGCAAACATATGATCGTGACGAGCGTACCAACACAACAAAACAAAAAATTCTTTAACTTGAATGTACGTAGCCCGCGAAAATTGAAAATTCACCTTACTTTTTGAACACACGTCGTATATATATAATACTAATAATATCCATATTATATAAACCTGAAAAACATAACCTGAAAAACGACGCATGCATGAAATTAAGAATCACGCGAAACATCCAAATCGTCAATTTCTTCAATTTCTTTCAAATGGGGATCGAGATATTAAAAGAAGACCACCGAAGTCTTCCGAAGATTTCCGAGGCTTACACACGCGGATCCCAAACGGTAGGTACGGTGGGGGTAAAGTTCATCCACGATCTGGCGGCACTGTGGGTGCAGTTTTTCAGATTACAACCAGCTCCCGGCGAAATCCAGAGGTTGTCCTTATGACAAACTTTTAATTATACACATACATACACATACAGTGTGTGTGTGTGTTTGTTTGTTTGTAATTCTTGATAATGCGATAAATCGAGTCAACGGAAGTTGGACAACCCGTGCCACGAGTTCATTAAGTAGGTTTATTAATTACTCTTAACGAGGCTGCTTCATTCTCAATCTATTTCCGGGCAGTAAATGGTGGTTGTTCCTCTACATTCATCACTCGTTCAAGAACGTTAATATACATGCGCGTTTCATGAGAGAAAGGATTCAGGAAAAACAATCTATTACAATGAAGGATGGTGGCTTCATTCTGCCTATTTCTCTGTCTGTCCGGCTGTTTATATTGACGTTGCTACGCTTCCATTCGCTTGGAATTCTTTTGTTTTGTGATTTTGTTCTTATATCATTGACTCACAGTACTTGACGTTTGTTGTAGATTCAAAACTGATATTACAATATATGTAATTAAAAATTGTTCTAGGGCAGTGCACCAGGTCGATTTATTTATTAAAACCTGAATTAAATAGTAAGATATAGAAGTTAAAATTAAAATGCTGAAAATGCTATAATTAGCCATTTTCACCTAATCGCGAACTAACTTTACTTCATTGAGTGTTGAGCGGGAAACAATGGATCAAATGCATAGGGCCTAAAACTGGTAAAATCGACAATTTTCTAAGTATCCCATGCCCTTAATATCTTTGAAAAAATGAAATTTTTTATGATTAACAATGTAAGGAAATAATTTTTTTTAAACTATTTAATTAAATAACATAAGTATCATATTTATTATTTATTACGAAGATATTACAAAAATAAAGCTTTGCCCATGCTTTTGGTGCCATTGTTTTCCCCTCAAAACTCGGGCAAGTCAAGTCAGCTGGCAATTAATAAAAAATGTCTAATCTGAAATTTGAAGTTGTTGAAAATGAAAAATTTGAAAGTGTAATAATATCAGAAAGAAACGTCAAGTAATAAAATAACTAATTATAAGTTACATTATGTGCCAACCTGCATAATTGCTTTAAATAAACGGTTAAAAACAATAGAAGTTATAACAAAATACAAAAAAACAATTCTATGTTTATATCATCGGCGATTAAACTGGTATAATTTCGATTTAGGATTTGAATATACTTGAAACTGGTGTGAAAAATGTTTTTTGCCCAGTTCGATTATAATTTTAATATTTTTAAATCGTGTTTTATGTGTTAGAAATTGGCCTAAAAATGATTGAACACAATAAAAAAATGTATTCTTTAATTCAATGGTACTTTTAACATATTTTTAAAGAGAATTTTTAAACAATTAAAAATTGAAAGATTTCCCGAAACGAATAGTTTACAATTCTAATTTAAAAAATTTCTACGCAATCATGTTTTAAAATATTTCAAAGTTGTAAAATTTCCCACTGATAGTTTTACAGATAAACAGATTTCAGTTTGAAGCGTTCAAAATGTAATAATTTTAACTTGCAGCTGTTAGAAATTAGACAAACTAGGGTTGTTCCGCAAGTTTCGGAAAAATGATTTTTCATTTGCCAACTTAAGTCTTATATTAAATTTAAATTAGTAAACAAAGTGTACAAAATATTTGATTGATGTGTACAATATTAGAATATTTTAGATTATAAGACCCCGCCATTGGATGCGTGATAGCTGATTTAAAAAATAAACCTATTTTACTTTAAGCCCTTTATAATAATTATACAGTATCAAATATATTAAATTGTAATTATAGCAATCTGGTTTCATATTGATATTAGTAGCGTGCATGTAATTATGCTAACCTGGTGTAAAATTTGTAAGGTACGGTAAAATTAAAAAATATATTATTGGTGTTCCACACAATAACCAAAGTTCGGCTTTTTAGAACTTCCAAAATGTTATAATAATTTTGTTTGAAAATAAAAAAAATTAAGTAACATTGTTATAATAAATTAAACAGGTTATCAAGGAAATTATTTATTAATTAATATAAATTAATTAATTGTTAAGTATGCTCAGGAGATAGAACCATATAGCTCGTATAGCTGCCCGTTTTCGAATTGAAGTCCGGAAATTATCCGGGATGTAACGTGATTTGTAATTTAACTTCAGATGGATTGCACCTACATACTTATATATTTGTTCGATTCATCAGAGTTCATTTTCCTCTCACTTTATGTAGTTATAATCAGGCTAATCCAAAATTCAGATATCTAACAAGATATTGTATTTATGCATGAAAAGCAAATCATGAGTTTGATCAAATACTAAATTGTGAATCTATAATTGTATTTTTCCAAATTATTGTATACAATTTGAGTGTGAAGCACAAAACCCATCTATTTTCCGATTCAAACATTATTTACCGATCTGTATTGAATGCAAATGCACGGAATGAAATCTCGATTAAAAGTTTGGGTGAATGTAATCTGTTTTTCAATAGGAGCATGTAAATTTTCAACAACTTTTATTGTGAAAATCTTTGATTACATAACATATTTTTCCTAAATCAGT
>NC_046664.1:108814929-108820512 GCF_010883055.1 Belonocnema kinseyi | reverse complement strand
GCAAGAAATGTATGAACAACGAGGCTCAAAGAAAGGCGTAGCCGGATGTCGGGAGAACTTGCTCATCGATAGATGTGTCTGCAAAGATGCAGCATTCTACCAACGTAACCTATCGATGGCCTGGATTGATTATCGGAAAGCTTTCGATTCGACATCCCATAGACTTATCATTTGTCTTTTGGAAATCTTAAAGGTTTATCCGCAAATAGTTGGGTGCATAGAGAGATTGATGCCGCTTTGGAAAACCAGATTTACTATCTCATCTGGAAAAAATCGTGTGACAACTAACAAGGTCACCTTTCAGAGAGGTGTCACATCATGAGCCCACTCCTCTTTTGCCTTACATTATTGCCACTATCTCTAGCACTTTGCCATTCCGACGGGTACTTATGCGGCAAACCTGCAGATCGAAAGTACAAGGTCACTCATGTATTTTACATAGACGATCTTAAGATCTATGCTAAAAACAGAGAGCAACTGCTTCTAGCTCTGCGGATTTTCGAACGATATACTAAGGTAATTGGAATGGAATTTGGGTTAGACAAATGCGCCAAGGTTTATTTGAAGCGAGGAAAACTTAATGGAATCCCTGAAGATCCTGAGCTCGTTGATAGAAGCGCCATACGACACCTTTGCGCTGGAGAGACTTATGCATATCTGGGCGTGCTACAGAGCCGCATTCAGGATGTGACATCTATAAAGGATACTCTCCGAAGCAGATACAAACGTCTCATCCGACAGATTTGATCTTCCGAACCGTCGGCGAGGAATAAAGTATCTGCAACGAACATGCTTGCCGTCCCGGTACTACTCTATTCATTTGGATTAGTTTCATGGACGAAGAACGAGCTCAGATCTCTTGATATCGGGACAAGAAAGGTTATGCACATGAACAAAAGCATGCATCTTAAGTCTTCCGTTCCGCGACTGTACATCTCACGCCGTCAAGGGGGTCGCGGAATATTGAGTCTTGAATGTGTTCACTTGCTAATGGCCTAAAAAGCATCCCTGCGTGTCAACAATATGCTAGAACACTTGCGGGAAAAATGCGGAAGGCGGTTCTCCTTGGGTCGTTCCGTGTTTTTAGGGTGCACGAGGCTTTTGCTGGATCGTCGTATTGATTCCTTTACATACTGTAACCACCTATCTCACGGTCGTGAGACGTGGTTGTGGCTGAAATTTTACCGCGATTTCACTGGAAGCAGGTGCAATTTTCCAGATTAGTACCCGCTCCCGGCGAAATAAGGGTCACGCCCTCTGCGTGCCCTAACCCTACATTCTTTAATTTTCTGTTAGGACTGTTCACATTAATTTTCGTTCCTGAGCATAAGCACTTTTTTGCTGGGGGGCGGGGAGCAGCGGAAAAGAACTTAAAAGGCGTAATTAATGGAAGTGACCACGAAAAATGGGTATGGTCGATAAAAATGAGAATGGCTGAAGTAAGTCAGTATGGTGCGTGTGTGTGCATTTGGGACAATGGTTATAAGAGTGTGTGTACTCTGGGGAAATAGGCGTGACTACTGTCAATTCAAGTTGTTTTCGTTGTAAATGCACCTACTAAATTTATTTCACCATTGGGAATAAGTTCGAAGGATACATCCGTATTCACTAGGGTCTCGATCAAGGCTAGAGTGAAGCTGATCGGAGGCACAAGTTCAGTAGCGCATGCTAATGAAAAATGAAAACGATCCCATGAAAATAAGCACACTGCTAGTTTCTGACACTTTCTTTCCAATATCAAAAACTAACTTTAAATATCGCAATTTGCACGAAGACAGCAAGTAGCACATACTCCTTTCAGATTGTAAATTATTACATATAGTTCAACTAACTACCTCTAATAAAAATCACTTAATTACACTGACCTACATGAGTTTTGCGAATAAGATGGCCCCTAGTTTTTCCGAATGTAATTCTCGTGAAATCTTGGATAAAAAAATCCCCATCACGTTACATTTTTGAGAAAATGGGGTCGCAACCCATAAAAACGGCGCTTTTAGCCATTTTTGAGAAATTGTAAAGTTCAACTATAACGTGCTACGAAGTTCCTTGATATCAGAAATTAGAGGCCGAATCAAGCCCTTTTAAATGAGCCGTATGCCAAATTAATCGCATGCGCCCTTAGTTACTGCATGTTCGTAATCAGCGACCCTTAAAATCACCGAGTAATAAGTTTCAAGCGAATACGATCAAATTTTGAAAAAATGGTCCGCTATATTGGAACCAACATTTTAAATTTTTTAAACGAAACTGCACATTCGTAATCAGCGACCCTTAAAACCTTTAAAAGCCTTTAAAGCTTAAAAGGCTTTAATTTCTGGTATTAGCAAAGTTTGCAGCACATCATTGATCAGCTCTAGTTTTTGAACCCAGGTTCGTGTTCAGCACGAAAAATCCATTGGGAAACTCTAGGTGCCATCTTATTCGCATAAAAAGAATTAAAATTTGAAGGACAGTGTTATCTTCATTAAAACTGAAGATAGTTCAGTTGCATATTTTGTACTAAAACGAACAATTATTTATGTTTTGCAAATTTTCCAACGGCATTTTGTTCAGAAATGTTTAAAGTACCACCATGAATTTTTCGAGATTTTCACTATTATTTTGTCAATAAAAAAATATGCTTGAATTTCCTCGACAATTCCAACTCGCGAGTAGAGATCCAAGAAGAGCCCGGAATGATACTGCGCATATGCAAATAAGAGTTTGTCATTGGTAGATAGAAGTAAATAATGAGCTATTAACTTAAACTTCTATTCTCTGCCAATGACGAGGCTCTGCTTGACGCATGGGCAGTGGGCACCGGGCTATCGTTGGTAGCGCTGCTCGCGAGTCTCTGATTATTATTTTTTTCGTTGATTATGTAATTTTCTAAATTGATATTCTGCCTGAAAAGGTCCATCAATTATTAACGTTTGCTTACATCGTTTAAAATTAAATTATAATATTTCGATCGCCATATTAGAAGACATACCTCGACGCCAGTGGAAGCCACTCGCTAAGTTAGTGCTCGCGATTCCATGGACTGTCTTTCCCAGTAGTGACAAGTCGATCCTTCGTACTGTGAAGAGTTGAATTTTCCTACTCGTCACCATTTGCAATTCCCTGTGGGATTACACTCGATATTTTAAAACATCCCGTTTCCGGCTGCATTTTCAATCCACATCTTTACCGCTGGGAATATATATACTTGCAGGTATAGTTGAATATACACTAGTAGAAAGTTCAAAATCCAGTTCACAAGCGGTTTTTTGCACAATCCTTGTTTTTTCAGCTGTTGCTAAATTTCCTTAATTTTTTTTTTTAAGTTTGATCGTAGATTGAAATATAGGTAAAATATATATTCTAGCAGTATTTTAATAAGTTAAGAAAATACAACGAAAGCTTAAATTTAAACTGAGACCAAAGGCTTTCAAACAATTTTGTTATTTTAAGAAATATTAAAATTGGTCAGAAAGACTAAAATTCGAATTTTTTTAAAGATATTTTTTATAAGACTGACATTATGGATTCAACTTAGGTTTAATACGCTGAGAGATCTATTGTTAGAATAAATGAAAAAAATGAATTAGAAATTAGTATAATATTCTTCCAACATACAAAACCCCGAGGTTTTATTATACTTATTCGTATTTCCGTACCGAAGTTTAATATTATCATACGCGTATTTAAAACATGAAGACGACAAAATAGTATTCTAAATACGAAATATTATGAATCTCTGTTTGAAGAATTCATACTATAAAAAAATGATATTCAATTTACTGAGTTTTCGAAATATAATTTAAATAAGAAAAATAGTGAATATCATAATCTCGAAAACGTATTTTAGAAATTAATATTGTCAATATGAAGTTCACAGAATTCTGAGACGCATAGGATATGAAATCATCATTCTTGAATTTTCATATAGTTTCATTTGAGAATGTTCCTCGATTGTTTCCGCCATTTTCTGATCGATCCGAAAGGTTATGATTCACAACATTTAGAATAAAAGTTAAATCTTTCTATTTTCAATTCTTTGATTTACTATGGGAGTTAAAACGTTAGGAATTCTTTCTCACGAAATTTATACGCTAAGGTAATAAGATTTAATTCATTGAGTACAAATGATAAAATATTACATCTAAATACACTCAATTTTATTGTACTAAGTTACTGAGATATCAAATTATAGAATGTTATTCATACAAGAATATTATCAGTTCCGTTAAAAAAATGTGTTTCACAAAAGATCAATTTAATCATTGAAAGTATTAAAATGTTTAACCTGTCAATTAACAAAATGTCTGAAGCAACAAATCACTCATGAAAAAGGGCCCAGATATTTGTTATACTGCCTTAAGTTGTCAAGCGACACCGTTTAGCCGAGATTTTTGCCAAATACTCCATAATGTAAGTTAGCCGTGGGGTTCAGTTGTAAGGGAATACGTTAGTGCTGTAGGTAAGTTAGGTTCGAATCTCGCCGCAGCCGTTCCGTGAGATTATATATGTAATGAATAAATTAAGTATATAATGAATAAAATAATAATTGCACGCTTGTTTCCGTATTTAATTTATTTAATTTGTGTATTTAGTTCATCTTTCTGAAAGCTAAATCTTTTGGTGGAGTGAGTTATTTTTCATATAATCGTTTGAGATTCTCATATGCTTTGTATGTCAACTTCAAAAGATGTTTCGCTCTTTCAAACAAAAGGTATTACTATCTTTTTAACCTCACTTTTCAACTATGATATAATGAATTACAAATTCTTGTAAGTTTGATAAGAATTAATGCAACATCCTTTCTATTTGTTCAAACAAAAGTATTAGTTCAGACGGCTGAAAAGCGCTATATTAATTTTTGATACGCAAACCCTGTTTTCCCTATTTTGAAACGATATTATATTAAATTCTCATTCATTTTTATCATTCATTCTAACAAGAAGTCTCTCAGTCTAGTCGTAAAATTTCTATTATCTTCTAGTTAATACAGGCAAAAATTTTGTAATTCAATATTATAAAAATTAAGTCGCATTGGAAACTTAGCAGAATTTAAAAAATAGGAATTTTCATAAGTTTTGTTGGTAGTGTAAAATGTATCGGATTCTACACAAGAACAACTCTCTGGAAATATTATCCACAAATCATCCTATAGTTTGCTGGTACTTTAGAACTTTCTTTTCTGTTTAGCACTGCATTCTGATTTTAAAAGCTTTGTCCACTATTAAACATGTACCACTCACAGGAAGATAAGTGATTTCATATTTATACACTACACATACTAGGATATATAAAATATTCGGCTTTAAATATTTCTCATTTCTCAAAAGAAATACAAGAAAAACATCGGTCGGTTATATCGATCTCAATTCTCCTTCATTTTAACCAAAAGAATTTTTTATTTTTATCTGTTCATTTATTTTTATTCAATAGTAACACATGAAAAATATATTTTTGTTCCTGAAATCTCACCAAGAGAGATTCAACTTTTGGTCATAAACATCATTTATTTATATTTTAAATTATGCTTTTAATTTTAATTATACTTGTCACATCAATTCAAATATTTTAACTTTATAATAGGTCATATGTGTGTGTGTG
>NC_046664.1:108813735-108814829 GCF_010883055.1 Belonocnema kinseyi | reverse complement strand
AAGGTTTTGATACAATCTGGTCCCGGTGCGGAATAGTTCTTCATCCCTCTTAATACTTTTTTCACCTCCTCTTTAGTGATGGGTGGGCATTCTTTATCAGGTCTTATGAGGGCAACACATAACTCCTTGAAGCTCTTTATATTTTCTGAGTCTTCGTCCAGTCTATGCTGAACATCATAGACTTCTCTCCAAAATACTGCGACCTCCTCTGGTTTGGGTGGGTGTTTGACAGTAACTGGAGGGTCTTGGAAGAGTCGAGATGGGTCAGAGAGAAACTGTTGATTTTCTCTGACCCACCTCTCCCTTCGCTCTAGACTTCTCTTAGCGTCAGATAGTATCCGTATTCTCTCAACAATATGCTGTCTGATGATCAGCAGCTTTGACTCGTTAAGTGTGTGATAAAGGGTCCGGAGTTCGCGCGCGAACTTCGAACCTTGGCGGTAAAATTCCTGCCAAATGTGATGTAGTCAATCACACACTGAATGCGGGACGGGTACTGTCTTGCCCAGCCTATCTCTATGGCAAGTTGATGCATTCGTCTTTTGGTCTTATGATCAGCCGTTGGTTTTGTTTTACGGTTCGCATTGGCCAAAGCTCTCGCTGCATTATACACACAATAATTGATAGCCCAGACATCGGATTCTCCGGAAAAATGTCCACGAAGCTCGTCATCCATTTCAGCCAGATCTTTAGGCTTTAGAGAAACCTTGGTGTTGATGTTTCTCCGGGTCGTAAAGCATCGCTCTTCATCTATTGGATGTCTGCCCGCAGGTGGTCTTAGTGTCGCCTCTCTTTCTCTGTTGCCGGCTTGTTCTAGCTGTGGTAGAGTAGGCGTTACGCTTACATAGCAGCTTTTATGGAGTAGTTCAGCATGATTTCGCAGATGTTGCTGCGAAAAGAGCGATAGCTCCGGGTGTTTCTCGCATCACAGAGCATGCAGCCATCCAACCAAAGGTTGCGAGATCCCGCCGATCCATCGCATTGAATCCATCTTCATTGGCTCCCCCAGCTCTAGATTGGTCGGCATTGTTGGCCGATCCATTGTCGGGAGCCCTGCGCGTTCTGTTGTTTTGAACCGCACTTACTACAACTAT
>NC_046664.1:108809450-108813635 GCF_010883055.1 Belonocnema kinseyi | reverse complement strand
CTGGAACCTGTTGCTCACTCATAGCTGTACTGACGAATTGACTGAGTCAAACAGCTCACCAAGCGTTTTACCCACTCCTAATACACTACATTACAAGAACCTTCACTGTGAGAGTGCTTGCGATTGGCTAAGAAAAGTATTTGTAAAATTCCCGTTTATATTTGATCCACCCTCGTACAAATTTATACGTTAAAATTGTAATACAGTGAAGCTCTTTTATAGCGCCGATTTTGGGGCTGATCTTGAGTGAACTAACTCATTGCAGCCCGCTCCGCAACCCCGCGGCCCCCGCGCAGTTCCTGTTATACCTACCTATGGCGCGGCTTCAATTATCGGAATGGCTATAGAAAGGAGGGCTATTGAAGTGTTTCACTGTAATTTTTCTACTAAGTTTATTTTAAATCTCCACTTACGATGCTTCTTAAAGTGCTATAGTTTATACCTTTGATCTATAAAAATTATTATGTACATTGTAGTAATATTTTTTGAAGTAGTAATTAATTATGTAGTTTACCTTTTGCCTATAGAAGTCCAACCGGAGGGGATATTCACTCGCGTATTACTCCGTAAACTTCTCGCGTAATAATTCCTAATAATGTGTAGTAATCAGTGGCGCCAATCCTATTTGAAACAGGTCGGGTGGATCTACTGCAGCCAGGCACCCCCCCCCCCCAACCTCTGTTTGTGAAAAAAGATTGTGATGAGCAAAAAAAAAACAAAAGCGTGAAAACACATTTATTTCCTCAGGCACTTGGGTAACAAATAAATTCATAAAATACGTCAATAGCACTTCAAAATTTCAAACATCAAATTAAAGAAATTTCTTCTAGCTAAATTTAAAATAAATAATTCATAATAATTTTTCTATACAATAAGGAATCAGCAATTTCAATAGACAAAGGTATAATAGATCAAATTACATTGCAAATAATTTAAAAAGTAAAACTCTAATGTAGTATTTCGCGTAAATATTAAATTTTAAAATTTTTAGGACTTGAATGATTTATTTTTATCACTTATTCAAAAATTACTTAAGGTTCTACTCAGCGGAACTAACCCCGAGGAGTATAAACTTCTACTAAGGGGTAAAGATTTCTTACAGTGGTGGGAAGATGGATCGAGAATATCTTAAATATTACTTCAATGTTTTTAAAACATTAGGAAACAGCGTTTATTCATTATTTAGTTTTTATTATCATAATATTGTAAAATATAGAGATCGAAATAAGAGAAATGTTTAAATGATTCGAAAGTGATCTGAAAATCTAAAAATAATTAAAATTATTATTATATTGTTGAAAAATTATATATGAATTCGAGCACATGGCTGGTCTGATGATAAGTTACACAAATTTGTATTGGATTTATAAAAACCGTTTTGGAAAAATGTATTAATCAATCTTTTTCTACGGGATATTTGTTGTAATCGAAAAAATTAATTAGGATACGTTCTTGTTCGCTTAAAATTGACAATTAAAAAAATTATTACCTTATTTTTTATACTTTTAAAAATTCAAAGATGCTTACGAAATGGTACTTTCATATGTAATATTCGCGAACCTGTTGATAAATATAAATTTAATCGTGCGAATTATGGATTTGTGCGTGTTCTGGTTTACTTCACTTTCTTTACTTAATTATTTCCCCTTATTTTTCGTGCATTTTTAGTTAATTTATTTACACAATTTATGTTCCAACTTTCGGGACCCCCCCTCAAAACAGATCAGGCGGTTGTCCACCTCCCCCCCCCCCCGTGTTTGGCGACCCTGGTAGTAATGCGTAATAACGCTTAATAAAGAGTAGAATTTTTGTGAAAAATTCTATGAAAAAACACAAAGCATGTTTTAATCTAAAATTATCAAAAACTTTCAATTCCAAATTATTGCATATTTTAAAATCTTCAAATTTGAAATTATTCAATATACTGAATACTACAAATTTAATATATCTTAACTCTTAAGGCTTTAAATGTTTTTTTTTTAAATTGATATTAGCCTTTTGAAGAACATCGTAAATTCAAGAAAACACCTTTCTCTTTTCAATTTTTGGTTTATACATTTTTCATTTTTTGATTACATACGCGAAAATGTTTATTATTCTTCTCAGTAAAGTTCTGGTTTAGTAAGCTGTTTTTTTTTGGCTAAACAGTTCGTTTTTTTCACTTATTCAAAACCAACAAAAATGAATCAGATTTGATCATTCTTGTTCTTTTTACCTCTGTCTAAACTCCAGCAGTTTTGAGGTGCAACAAAGTTCTTTCTTATGTATCAAAAAGTATTTTAAAAAATATGAGAAGTTTAAATGGTTTAAATGATAATAAAAACGTAATGAATTTAAAATTAGTATACATTTTCATGTGAAATAATAATGTACAGACACCGTGGGTCATCCTATTTAACTGCCTAATATAAAACAATTCGTAATCTTCCGTAGCGCTAACTGGTTAAATCTACTTAAACCTATCAAGAGTCAAAGCAGATCCCAGACCGAAATTGGATCTTGGACCGACTTTCAACAACACTTCTCCAAAATGATCAGAACCACTTGCCAGGTTTATTATTTTTAATTGCCAATTTCACTATTATCCTTTTAAGATAAAAAATGTGGTTTGATTTAATTGAAAGGCAATGTCTGCGTGTACGAAAAAAATGACTATTTTATCGAAATTTTTTAGTAAAATGACCCAAAATTTAAATTTCGAGATTAGCGCTTCTTGCCAACATCCTTATAAATTAACATTTTTTTAAATGAACGTTCCCAAGTACTTTAGAAAATATTTATAAATATTTGACAAATATCTACTTTCCCAATTTACTATTTTAAGCTCTGCATTAGCATTTGCCTAAGGCACGAGGGCATGCACTCAAGGATTTCTAAGCGAACTGAATCTAGGCCGGAAACAGCTCTCTGTTCCTGTTTGTATAATCGAATATAGATTAGGTAATACAAATATTACATTAAACAATTCATCCTTGCAGACGATTTTGGTATGTGCTGAAATTCAGTGATTTCTAGCACCTTAATGTCGCATTTACATTATACATTATAAGTCCGATAACTTTCCAACTTCGGGACTGTAGGGGCAGAAAATTTCAGGAATTGCGGGTTTATCGGATGCCCCCTATAGTAGGACGATATTAGTTGCGCGCATACGTGAATCATGTTCGCAAATAATTTGCAAAATAGCACACGTAGTGGGAGAAACACAATTACTGTGCGTGCCGCACATGTGATGACGTTTTAAGGGGAGTGTACACTTATCGGACGGCAAGTTATCGGACTTCTACTGTACAAATTTCATTTTTTTTCAATTGAGAATTATGAAAATTCTCTATACTCTACATACAAATTATAAAAGATATGTCCCAAAGTTTACTAATTTTACCAATTTTACGAGCTGCTCAAGCCATATAGGCTCTGATTTTGACCAATTTTACAAAGTACAGTATGTCAAAATGATGTAAACTTCAAATTTTATTGTTGGTTCTCGAGTTTCACTATTTCTCTATATTTTGAAATTGTTTAGTATTACTTTTTTTATTCCTTTATGCTAGAATTTCTGCATGTGACCTCATGTAAGGAAATAGCTGCAAATCATAGGAAAGTCAGGGAATTTCTGTAAGAGGAACTGTAAATAACTGCCATACCTGGCCTATACATTTTTATCTTGATTTTTATTTTGACAAGGGAAGTTTGCTTTCGATCTTCATTATGTTTATATTTCAACCTTTAGAAAATTTAAAATCATGAGTCTCTATTATATTTTTATAAACCTAAGGAAGAGCCAGCCATTTATAAAATCAATTTCTAAGTTTCTCTGAAATTACTCGCTTGAATTACTCTATGATAACACTGAATGTCACTACTGGGATCAGAGTTCCATTAAATTTGTTAATGTCGGAACTGCCAACAGCCAGGCATAAATCAATTGTTACTTGTGGAACTAGGAAACTAGCCTATGCTTCACATGCATAATTTGGTAGAACGTGGGCCAAGTGACTCCTGTTCTCTACATTCGTAATGCGTATCATGCATGTACCTCGCGTGATCACCATTGTTCAATGTGCGTCCACACTCTGAAAATAACTGACGATAACCGCTAAAATTTTAGTGCTGAAAGAGTTGTCCTCATATTTGGATTCTTTACTACTAGGTCTGTGTATGTATGTATGTGTGTATGTATAT
>NC_046664.1:108800173-108809350 GCF_010883055.1 Belonocnema kinseyi | reverse complement strand
GACCTCAAAGTTTCTACGAGCAAGGAATTAACAAGCTTCCAAACCGCTGGAAAAAATGTGTAGAGCGTGAAGGAGACTATGTAGAAAAATAATCAATAGTAATTTTGTATTGTTTTATAAATAAATAAATAAATATTAAAAAAGAATTCCGGTTAATATTTGATTCACCCTCGTAATAAAATGAATTGTGTTTTAATACATTATAGTGGGAGAATTAAATATTCGATACTTTGAAATGTGAGAGAATTTAACATTGAATATTTTGAAGGCGGAAGCATGTACTTTTAGAATTATGAAAGAAACGATCTAAAGTTTATAACTTTGCACTTGGAAGAATTTACCTCTAAGCAAGGCGTAGAATTAAATGATTTGAAAAAGCAATTAAATTTGAATGTGAACATCATAAACTCTTAAAGGAACGTCCATATTTAGATGTTTGAGGATTGGAAGCACTTAAGTTAAAAGGAACTAAATGTAAATTATTTATAGGTAGAAACTTGAAAATGAAATTCTTGCAGCGCGCATGTAGAAGCTTTCAAATTTCAATAAATTAAAGGTGAAAGCATTTAGAGTTAAATAGTTTGAATATGGAACCATTCAAAGATCAGAATTTAGAAGAAGTATTTAAACTTGAATAATTTGAATGTCAGAGCATTTAATTATTTCTACTTTGACGAAGCAGTGAAACTTGAACATTTTTCTGGGAAATAATTTGTTTAGGAATTATTATCAAACATAATTTAAATATAATTGCATCATAAGTAATCATTATTACTTTATTTAGTTATATTTTGTCAAGATCTGAAAAGAAATACGTTTATTTCTTATAGACTGTAACTGAAATGTTGCTGTATCATTTATTAGAACCTCAATTTCTTTCAGATGATATATTCCTGAGAGAATAATATAGTATAGTTTATAGCAGATTGGTAGTTCTCTGGTAGATGGCATTCTTGCATGCGTTTTCATCAAGTTCAGACGAGCTGGTTCAATAAATCGAGAATATCACTATAGGGTTCGAGGCTGCCCTCTTCAACATGATAATCCGCATCTTAATTTTTATTTCTATAAAAAAAAACTTTTGAGTTTCATATCTGACAGAAAAGACTCACGACAAAGGAAATATAATATAAATGAAGGAATCAATTTGAAATTTTAAAAAAGCGTGAATACGATATAGTATTTAAAGCGATAAACTAGTCTATTACAATTCAAGTTTTGCTCCAAAACGACTTCTGTATCATACTGCAACATTAAAAAATATCCTTCAAAACTACATGAATAACACACCTTCTGAAATATTGAATAAAATATAGGACATTTGAATATTAGATAGATATTTTTGTGTGCGCGATAATAACTTTTGTGATAAAAATATAATTTTGAAATAAAAGTGTTTTTTTTTTATTCTAGAAGTGATGTCTATCTAAAGGAGTTGGACATTTAAACATTAAGTAATGGTAAGGTAAAAGTTAAGTAGGCTAAGATGCGTTTTCGTTCTCTTGCTCTCTCTCTCTCGCTTGCACTTTCGCTTTCATTCGATCGCTCACACGTTTGCTAATAAGTCCTACATTGCGCTATCGCAGGAAATAGAATTAAGAAACTAAATATAAAACTTTGTGTAAATAGTTTTAAATAATTGTGTATATATATATATATATATATATATAGAAAGAATAAGATTGTAAAAAAATATAGATATAAACGGAAAAATTGTAAGGAATGGAAGTCATGTAAACCCTTAGGGGACACATCATGAATAAAGAAGACTCTTGGATGTCGTACTTGAGTATCCACATCTCGCAAAAGTTGGTAAGGGTTTTAGTTGTTTTCCAACTGCATGACTCCAAGGAAGGGACGAAAAAAAACCTAGTAGCCTAAGGGTGCCGAAAGCACTTTGAAACGACTTTACACTACAGCTACTACGGTGATTGCATCTTCCCATTCTTTTGAGTCCAAGATACAGGCTTTAGTGTATAAACATTCACTAGCGAAGACGAAAGTAGTCTACACAGGTAGATATTACGAATGTTTAATTTAGTAATTTTGCGGTTAAATTCTGTAATGTTTTTTGTGGAATAATACAATTTCTTCTGAAAGGAATAGCGGCAAAATGTAAACCAGTACTTTAAAGGTAAAGAATTGAATAGTGATTACTTTGACACGAAAAGTAATCAAAATTTGTGGACCGTAAAATGAAATGCTCTCGATTTTGCCAATCTAAAGCAACCAATCTCAAAAAAGAGAACGAATAGCAAAAACCCTCAATGTACGTAACTGTGAGATTCGTAAAGACGGAAGTCGTACTCGTAACCTATTTACGCGCCATGAAAAATATTCGTGAACCGCAAACTACCTAGTTTCTGCAACTGCTTCTCACACCTCAAGTTCATTTTGTGCGAAGAAATAACCTGGTCAGGTCTATCATTGGGGCGCGATTCGCTTACTCCTATTTTTCTCTTTTTTCCTATTAGATAAATTTATTGAACCGAACGTTGAAGGGTCTCAGGCATTTCATGGATATATTGGCTCATTGTATTCTTCATGCAAGACGAACAAACTGCCTTTTGAAGTTCTCTCGAAGCCTTTTAATATCTTCGCCTGAAAATCATTGTCCATTCATTCACTTATAGTTTCCTCTATTTACGAAGTTTTATTAAAAAGTATCTTTCTAGATAAAGAAACTTTTCGGATTACCTGATTTTTCTAACAATTAGATTTTGGGAATAAACATCTCAATTTCAAAGCCTTGAAGCTAATACCAGCGGCCCTAATTTTAGGTATCTGAATTTTCAAGCAAATGTGTTTGAAATTCCATACAATTTTATATTAAACGCAACTGATTTATTTGAAAATTCAAGCGCATGTATATTATGCATGTTCAAAGACATTTGTTCGAATATATCATACATTTATATATAAATTCCAACTAATTTACTTGGAAATTAAAACACTTTGTGTGTACTTAAAAATTACTAAAGAGACGAGAGATTTATTCGTTTAACTGAAGGGAAACCAGCGTAACTGTAGTTTGCTTCAAACGCTTTTTATTGTTTATCTACAGTTACATAGTTAATACATTGAAATATTTTGGTTCCTATCTGACAAGACTTTACCCTAAATAAATTAGTGTATTCATGCTGTGTTTGTGGTAGTGTTTGGTTTGACAATTAATAATTTCCATGTTGTAGGAAAATATGTAAAAATCTATTTAAATGCATAAGCTTAACTTATATTACTCCTTAACCTAAATTAACCTAAGCTACGTATATTTTGTATTTCAGCTAGTATTGTTGCGAGAAATGAGTTATCTAAAATAGGCATATGTTAATTTTCGTAGCAAATGTTGCGGTAATTTGTATTTAATTCTAAAGGGAGAATCCTCATAACATAGCTTGGATTTATTCTTTAGGATGGACAGTGTAGAAAGTGGATTTTTATAGAATGCTTTCGATAACTGATATAATTCCTGGTTTATTGTGGAAATTCTGAGCTTTGAGTGCAGCTCTACAATTTTAGTATACACTTGGCATCAATAGCCATTCTAAAACATTTATTTTGTATTTTTCGCAAGTTCTTTATGTGAGTTTTAAATCTGTTTCCCTAAATAGGAGAAAAAAAGGGGGTTGAGGGGGCCCCAACCATCGCCCCCTCTCGTGAGATCCAATGCTCGGGAGCGGGCGGCTGGCGCGGTAAAGCCGCGCAAGTCGCGCACTCGCCAATAATGACCTCCCCGAAGAATGATCGGACTGGAAGAAGTTGCTGTGCGTTACCCGTTTGGGTAACGCATTTGAGACACAAATGGTTTGAAATTTTCAATCAAATATGTATTAATTTAATTTCAAAGACAGAAGTGTTGAAATTGCAAACACTTTTGTGAATAAAAGTGACTGAAATTTCAAAACATTTCTAACAGTGTAGTACAGCACTTGCATGAATAGAAGATGGAGGCATTTGATCTTGAATATTGATATAAAAAGCGAGTTTTATTAGTTTAAGTGAAATTATTAATGGACTTGTCATATAAATTGAATGAACCTTTATTAAATAATTCACCAAATTTACGCTTTTTAGGAAGGTAAATTGCTCGAATGATTGCTCGACAGCCACAAATGGAAGTAAATTTCATCGAGATAATAATGAAGTTTATTTTCCCAGTATGCCCAGGAACTCCAATAACTTCCTGCAGCGGAATTTGTACATGCATGTATAATAGAGCATACTTTTGTCTAAAATTTAATTCGAAAATTCCAGATCGTTAATGTTCGGACGATATAGAACAATAAGAGTGAATTAATAGAGGCAAATTGCGGCAAATTAACATTTTTTAATTCCCCTGAATCTTGCATTCTGATTTGTTAAAACGAATTAAGGTGCTTGTGGTGAATTTCAATTGTGCAAACTAAATGCAGCCCCACTGGGCTACTGGACTATTTGTTAAAGAGTTACAACGATTCGTGTAAAATGTGCACCTTGGTTTTCCTACTACGAATTAACCTTTAGTGACCACACATAGGTCTTCGGCACGCTTTAGGAGGTTTATCATGGCACTGGGACTATTAGTTTATTTTTAGCAGTGTTTTAAAAATTGAGCTGGACTCTTTGGACCCAAGTTTTTTCCGTACGTCCGAAGGTGATTTTTGGAGTCAATTTTCATTTTAGTGTATATTGACTTCAGTTAAAATAATAAGGTCTAGAAAGTATATTTGTCAATGTCAACATTTTTTTAAAAGACATATAGCGTACTATTTGCAGTGCAACAAAATGTCGAAAAACAAAGACTGGATGTGCCTCTTGTCGCCGTGCTGTTTGATCGAGCACATCGTCTCCATGTGTAATGATTTTGTCTTAAGTTCATGCCTGCTATGTTTAATTTCAAGAATTCATCAATATTTTTAAAAATTATTTTTAATGGCAAGTAATACAATAGAGTACTTTGACAAAAACGCATGATTTAATTTTTCCCTTTTTGCCCTCATTCATTCCTCAAAATAAATATAGTTTTTGAATAATATGGTACATTGAGCTACTAATTCTATTTTTTCCAAAGTCGTATATCTGGAGAAGACGTAACTAAATTTTTAGCCCTTCATATAGAAAATTAAAAAAGTTATGAACGTTTGAATGAAAATAGTGTCTTTTTCTACTTTTTGGATTTCAACATTTTTTAAAGTATATTTAAATGTAATTTTTGGCAATATGACCTACATGATCTTTTAAAATTACTTCTTGAGAAGTTCTAAAAACATTTTCAAGTAAAAATATTCAATAGTTTTTTTTAATAGCGCTTTTTCATCTGGGTCCTTTGGACCCGAGTGTCGTCAGCATGCTACTCCACAGAAGTGTAGTCAGTAAGGGTTAAAGGAAATAATTTAATAGTTGATGAAATTGGATATTACGAATCGGTGCGAATTAAGGGTGGATTTCACTCTACCGAATTTAGAAGAATTGATCAGTCTCACTTAAAATCTCGCGAATTAAAATGAATGAGCTGACAAGGCCACATCCAAGGGAGGATGATGCGGATTTGACTACACCCCTCACGAAATTCTTGAAACATTTACATAATGTAAATATATTCTCCTGTTTGCCGCTACATATCCCCCCACATTTTTTTCTTATGTATATCCCCTTCCAAAATTTGGTCTTACTACCCCCCCCCCCCCAATATTTCTGGCTGCGGCCTTGTTGGCTGTTACTTAAATTAATTCATGCTCACGAATGTAAATAAATTAGGTTCCCTAACAAAATTTCCCTGAATTCGGGCCTAAAGCTGATTTGAAGATTACATGACTTCATTCCGAATTTATACGAATTCACACGCTGCTCTATAATTTTTATTTGTCGCAAAATAAGGTTCATAGATGTTTCTAGAATATTTTTCTGTAGTCGCCCCAATTAGTTTATTTTTACTGGATACATAATACACATTTAGTAGAAAAAAATGTAAATAATTTTTATTTCAAATCGTTTTTGTTTTAATTCATTTGCAACTTGTATAATTCAATATAATTTTTTAAACAGTTATTTTGTACAATTTCAAATTATAGTTCGAGAATGTTGTCTTTTAAACTAGACCTAATTGCTTATGGTGAAGCAGAACTTTCATGTCTCTTCGCTTGTTAAATTTATGCATTTTTCAAAAAATTATAACTTTGATAGATACAGCATGGCATAGGTAGTGGGATATTTCTTGCAGAAAATACTATCTTGACGTAAAGTAGGTAGAAGTTTCCCATGAGACACCACCGAATGTTTTATTTAGATGCCGTGTAAATTGCGTTTTGCCTTTCCTCGTTGGGATAAGATAAAAAATGTTTTACGACCTAAAAAATTGTACGTCCGAGGTAATAAACATTGTGATTTCTTATTCATCCCCACGAAAATCTCTTGAGCTTCAGTTACATACATCATTACTGCATTCATTTTTCTCATCAACATACAATATTTTTCACTTATATGAAATTATTTTTAATAAATATTTAATTTCGTATTCATATTGTATTATATTTTTGTAACAATATATTATTGTAATCTTGTAAATGAGACATTTTAATGAATTTTATTCATTTAGGCTTCAGATTCGGACAAAGTACACATTTACATTTATTCTTAGCCTCATGAGTATTGAGCAATCGCTGTATTTTTTATATTATAAGAACACTGAAAATAGTCTCACACCATGTACACATCGATATTTATTTATAAATTATTCAATTTGGAAATGGTTTCACTAAAAAACGCTTCCAATTTATAATTATTCATTATTATAAGTTACCAATTAGAGATTTTTTCATTCATATATATATATATATATAATTTATACAAAAAATTTTTTTGTTGCTAATTAACATTAATTTAAAAGATCAATCCCTAGTTAAAATTTAGACCTGACATTGAATTTGAATCTTCTTATTAGAACCTGCTTTCAAACTATTTACACCTACAGGCCCTACTTTAAACTTTTAAAACCTAGATAATGAAACATTAGAACCTTCTTTGACTTCATTTCAATCTGCAGGCCCTATTTTAAATCTTTAGAGGCAGCGGTCTTCTAATTCAAGAACCTACAGGTGACGCTGTAATAACTTTGAATCCTCAGAGCCTACATTTGTCTTCCTGGTCTAACTCAAGATACCACTTTCACGCCCTTTAACCTCTCCTCTAAAGATCCTACTTTGAACCCTTTTGACCTACACTCTTTGAACGTAAGACACTACTTTCAAGCTTTATAAATTTTATAATAATAAACTAACAAATATTCTTTGCTTACGTTAAATTAATTCATTAGACCTCACAATGGCTGTAATTATACTCAATGAATAAAATATTTATTTCAATGTTCAACCTAATTTTCATAAATTATTCATGTATAAATAAACATATCTTTGCAATGTTCAATCATAGTAAAATATCTTCTGTTAACTGAAAATATAGAAAATTTGTTTGAAAATAATTTTTATCACGGAAATTTAAAGTTTATTTGTAATAATTAGGTTGAATCTTAAACTAAATATTTTTATTTTTTGTGTAATTGCATTTAATATGATTTCCAATGAGTATTTTCAATCTTTTGCTTGATAAACTGATCAAAAAAATAATATTGTGACAATCCCCACTATAAACATTGTATTAATTTAAATAATAAATTACACAGAATTAAATTTAATTATCTAACCTCAAGTTCTTCTCATGCGTATAACAATGAATATTTCTAAAAAAATCAAAAGCATTCGTATTGAACTCTTCAACAATAGTTTGAAATATTTAACAGCAAAGAGAATATAAAAATTCTCCGCGCTCGATAATATACTTGTCTCGCGCTTCGTGCTCAATAATGTATTAATCTCGCATTTCGCGCTCGATGATTTACTTACGTCACGCTACGCGCCCTGTCGTTACATTTACTTCATAATTTTAAACAGGCCTTTTAAGATTAAAGGCCAAAGCATCAAAAACTTTAATTTGGTGATAGTAAATTTCCTTTTTTTAAAACTTCTTCGGCTTTAACGAACAGGTTCTCATCACGTATCTCATGCCTCGCAGTCGATTTTGCCCAAAATAGGAATTTTTCTACATTATGTTCAACTCTATTATATCAAATGTATATTATATTTATTTCTGTTCCTCGGCTTGGGTATGCTTACTGATATATTGCTACTTTCCCTCAACCTTCCTAGTTCAGTGATATCTGAAATTGTATTGGAAATAGATTTGTATGCTTGTTTCCGCATCACCCTGCAGGTAAAGCATAATAAGGCGCGTTCTTTAGTGGTATCTCCAGTATGCCTAATATACGTGCCAGTACTATACAATACTATAATATACAATACTGTACAATGTCAAAGTAATTCAAATAAGAATTTTGTCCATATAAATCTTTACTTTTACTTTAGTTACTAGTTTTTAAGAATTGTTAAAATCTTACTTTTTAATTTTTAATTGTTAATTATACTTTTACTTTTTGAGTCCGCCATAATAACGAGATACTAGTTCAACAAAGGTCAATCTCGATAGTTCTTTGGACTGATACATTTTAATTAAAAAAAAAAATGAATGCTTGCGTTTCAATTCACAGTTCTGAAATTTATTAGGCAAATCTGTTGCATCTCCTTCAAATCTTTAGGAAGACTTGGAATTAATTAACGCCTAGCTCTACAAGCAGCTAATTTAATACAATTTACATCATATACTTTTACATCATCAAGAAAAAAGCGGCGGAGTGAAGGGCGGGGAAACGATGGGCTGGACATTGGTGGCCTTACTGACTTAGTCCGTGCAGTGGAAGGGAACGTTCGCTCCCCTCAGCCGGTAGCTGCCTGTAAAGGTCGGGAGGGAAAAGTCAATCTCCCCCTTAAATATACTTTTATGACATGACCAGGAGAGGTATCGGTCATTATTTTTTTGTCATTTTGCTGAGCTATTCGTCTGATTACTGCGAGTTCTGCTAATCGAGACTTGTGGTAGTTACTGCCTCGACAACTTAGGAACTTAAAGTTCTGGTGCTGATATACACGTCTGCACTAAGAGAGTACACAGGATGTCAGTTCGATGAGTATACGATCATGAAGTAGTAACCTGAATTTAAGTTTCGTACAACTAAGTACTTGCAAATTTTCCTTCGTAACTAACAATGTAACGTCAGGTACTAAAGGATGAGCAATCCTCTTGCGACCT
>NC_046664.1:108795435-108800073 GCF_010883055.1 Belonocnema kinseyi | reverse complement strand
CACGGGTCCGCAGTCCGGACCCGTTATCACACACTTAACAAGTCGAAGCTGCTGACCATCAGGCAGCATATTGTTGAGAGAATACGGATACTAGCTGACGCTAAGAGAAGTCTAGAGCGGAGGGAGAGGTTGGTTAGAGAAAATCAACAGTTTCTCTCTGACCCATTTCGACTCCTCCAAGACCCTCCAGTTACTGTCGAACACCCACCCAAACCAGAGGAGGTCGAAGTATTTTAGAGAGAAGTCTACGAAGTTCAGCATAGACTGGACGAAGACTCAGAAAATATAAATAGCTTCAAGGAGTTATGTGTTGCCCTCATAACACCTGATAAAGAATGCCCACCGATCACTACCGAGGAAGTGAAAAAAGTGTTAAGAGGGATGAAGAACTATTCCGCACCGGGACCAGATTATATCAAAACCTTCTGGTGAAAGAAGTTTTCTTCAACCCATCAGCATTTGGCCCGTATTTTCACCTCATATTTGAAGTCGGAAGAGCCAATTCCAGAGTGGTTGGTGGAAGGGCGCACAATACTCCTGCCGAAAATAGGCAACTTAGCTGACCCGAAGAATTACAGGCCAATAACTTGTCTGAACACACTTTATAAGACATTCACAGCTATCCTAAATGATAGGATTGTTAGGGCAATTGAACCTGTGTGGTAAGGAATATATGAACAACGAAGCTCAAAGAAAGGCGTAGCCGGACGTCGGGACAACCTGCTCATCGATAGATGTGTCTGCAAAGATGCAGCATTCTACCAGCGTGACCTATCGATAGCCTGGTTTGATTATCGGAAAGCTTTCGATTCGACCTCCCATAGACTTATCATCTGTCTTTTGGAAATCTCAAGGGTTCATCCGCCAATAGTTAAGTGCATAGAGACATTGATGCCGCTTTGGAAAACCAGATTTACAATCTCATCTGGAAAAAATCGTATGACAACTAGCAAGGTCACCTTTCAGAGAGGTGTCCTTCAGGGCGACACCATGAGCCCACTCCTCGTTTGCCTTAAATTATTGCTATCTATGCTAAAACAGAGAGCAACTGCATCTAGCTCTGGGGATTGTCGAACGATATACTAAGGAAATTGGAATGGAATTTGGATTAGACAAATGCGCCAAGGTTTATTTAAAGCGAAGGAAACTTAATGGCATTGCTGAAGATCCTCAGCTCGTTGATAGAAGCGCCATACGACACCTTTGCGCTAGAGAGACTTATACATACCTGGGCGTGCCTCCGAAGCAGATACAAACGCCTCATCCGACAGATTTGGTCTTTCGAACTGTCGGCGAGGAACAAAGTATCTGCAACGAACATGCTTGCCGTCCCGATACTACTCTATTCATTTGGAGTAGGTCCATGGATGAAGAACGAGCTCAAATCCCTTGATATCGGGACAAGAAAGGTTATTCATATGAACAAAAGCATGCATCTTAAGTCTTCCATTCCGCGACTGTACATCTCACGCAGTCAAGGGGGTCGCGGAATATTGAGTCTTCAATGTCTTCACAAGAGGATTATTCTGGGTACAGCACATAGAGTTGCAAATGGAAGAGACGTTCTTCTTAAAATGGTCAAGAATCACGAAGAAGTGGGCAAAGGAGCATTTCTGTACAAAGCAGCGGAGGAGGCTGCTGAAACACTCGGACTTGACTTCACCATTAGGGGTGAGCAAAATGCATCAAATCTTATCTATCTCGAGTACTCACTCCTGAAAGCCCGGATTAAGAAAGCGCAAGAGAAAAAATTTCGTGAACAGCTCCTCGATAAGAGGATGCACGGTATCTTCCACAGAAATATGAAGGATCAGTCAATGTCTTGTGAGCTAACGTTTGCTTTCCTTAAATCGCCCGGATTGAAATCTGGTGGCTGCAGGGCGTGTCATGCACACCCCGAGCATTTAGCTCACATACTATCTAGTTGTCCAACTCACACGGAAACGACCTACATTCAAAGGCACAATGCGGCACTAACAGTGCTTTATTATCATCTCTGTCCCTCTTACGGCATTAACCTTAATATCGCTCCTCTAAATGCTCCTAGGGAAATTGAGTCAATTGTCGAGAATGGGAAGTACCGCATACACTGGAACTTTATATTCTCGACAATTGTTTCTGTTGCTCACTCGAGGCCTGACATGGTTCTTCTTGACTTCGAGAAGCGAACCACGTTCGTTATCGAATTTTCGGCACCAGCTGACAAAAACATCATAACCAAGGAGAATGAAAAGAAAGAGAGGTATCGAGACCTTATAAGGGAGTTGCAACGATTGTACCCGGAATATTCTTTTGAACTAATCGTCCTTATCATCGGCGCTCTTGGAGGTGCCAAGCTTTCACTTGCTAATGGCCTAAAAAGCATCCCTGCGTGTCAACAATATCCCAAAACACTTGCGGGAAAAATGCAGAAGGCGGTTGTCCTTGGGTCGCTCCGTGTTCTTAGGGTGCACGAGGCTTTTGCTGGATCGTCGTATTGATTCCTTTACAGACTGTATCCACCTATCTCACGGTCGTGATACGCCTACTGTAAGCAAATATTTCAACTGCGAATGTGTCAAAAAGCGCGGGTCTATTTTAAATCAATAAAGATATACTATTAATAATAATGCCTTTCGGGACATGCGCATTTGAAGCAGTCGCGGTCCGTTGGCATGCGATTAATAAGCATGACTGATTTTTCATTTCCTTGAAATAGTGCAATTGACCCCGTCCAGGGTCAGACAAGGCCAGATCGGGTCCAGATAAGAAATTCTGGTCGGGACCAGATCGTGGATGAAACTCAAGCCCAGATCAGGGCCAAGTCGGGGCTCCCGATCGGGAAACCCGATCAGTGCCCGATTAGTACGCGATGAGTCTCATTATAATCCATTCATGAATTTCACTTATGAGAATTTAATACAAGTAATTTCGAAACTATCGAATGGTCCTCTCCTTTCGAAAACCTTTTTTTATATGAAAAAAATGGTAAACAGCCAGTAATATATTATTTAAACATTTTAATTTCTTTAAAAAAATATTGTCCATAAAACTTTGAGCAAATTAATAAAAGTGTTGTCGCAAAAAGATTCCCTACGACTTGGCATTTTCGAAAGTTTCCAAAAAAATAAAAATCAGTTGTCACTTAAGGAACGAAAATCATCGTAAAATGACCTACAATTGACGATTTATTAACATTTTTCTGTAAAGAAATTCAATTTTCTGTCAATTGCATTACTTCTTGAGAAATTCGAGACGGTGTTTGTAGATAATATTTTCAATAGAAAATTAAGCTATCATTTATTAGACCGTTTTAGTTTTTCTAAGCTTGTTGTGAAGAAATATAAACAAGACAACGCAAAAAATGACAATTTTTGAATTAAAAATTTCTGGTCATTTTAAATATTATAATATTTACAAAATAACATTGTTTAGCATTTTAAAATTCTCGCGAATAGCAACCAGTGAGATGCCACGCAGGCGCAGTTGAGTAAGTAGCTCTTGCTGAAAGCCCTGCACAATTGGCATTTTGATTGTACTACCTGATTATGAATAGATGAATAGTCAATAGATTTTATAACTCTAACTCTACATTACATAGAAAAACCTTGAGTACTTAAATAATAATTGAAAACAAAATTACTTGATAAATTTCTTCTCGTCTAATGGTAAATGTACTAATTTTTCCTGAAACAATTTAATTAATTATTAATTTGAGGTTAGATGTCAATAAACCCGCAGAGGGTAATTTGTGCCATCGAACACGTGGCTTATTCGCATTATGCATTTTCAATAATTGATAGAATATTATAAACGAGTAATATTGTATACGAATTTTACTGCAATATCAGAAAACATCAAGCAGCACTAGTTCTGAGAGCGGGCTAGAGGTATTACGTTTGAAATCGGGCGAATTCTGTCAACTAAAAATTAATATAATAGAATCAAAAATCGACTCAAATATTTCGTAGCATGTTGAATACTGCTGCATGACCTCACGGCCATCGACGAATGAGTGCAAGTGATGTCATGAAGGTTAGCACAGTTTCTGACAACTGTTCATATACGTATTATATGTATCTTTGACATAGGAATGCAGACAACTTTTTTGGATAAAATAATCTAAAATTATAAGTAAGTTATAAAGGTCTGAATTTTTAACTTAACTTTTAACTACACAATAACTTTTTAAAGGAAAATTTGTAAACGCAACGGTAAGTTATGAATGCCCAAATAGTAATATTTCTCAAGTGTGTACAATTATTTTCTCAGTCATGTTCCATTCTTTTTATCGATTAGAGATTTTTCAGTGTCATGAAATCAAATATCCGAAATTTGAAGGTAGTGAGTCAGATCGGGTACTCTCATATCAAATTTCGGATAGTTGATTGTATTGCGGGACACTGCAAGGTCATCAATCGATAAAAGAATGGAATATGACTAAGAAAATACATTCTACACTTTAAGAATTTTACTATTATGACATTTAAGAGTTACTTTTAGGTTTCAAATCTTGTCTCGAAATAGTTATATGCATTCCCATGACGTCATATTAAAATACTCTGTTCAAACATCCCGCTCGTCGGGCCTCTTTTTTTTTATTGGTTCGCCCCTCTCGCGGGCGTGAGAGTATGGCCCGTATAGGGACCGTGGTGGGAG
>NC_046664.1:108779087-108795335 GCF_010883055.1 Belonocnema kinseyi | reverse complement strand
AGGAAAAAGTATGGGCACCCCGGAGAATCTCTTCAGAGGGTTGGTCATAAAAAAAAATTGTTAATTTCAGGTCTTATGTAACTTTCAACGAGAAATCCAGTGATTACCTTGGATTTGACCTGGTCATAAACCTTCTTTTCTAACCACTTGTTATGCACGATTTTCTTGCATGCATAATTTGACTTTTATTTGACCTCTAGAGTTCACGTCGCCCTTGGATCTCAACGCATATTTTAACGTAAAATTTCACGATCTTTCGATTGCCGATATCAAAGGTATGGGTCGCCATTTAAAAAAAAGTTGACCTTGAAATAACCTTAAAGGTGAGGTACAAGGACAAATCCAAGGTCATCACTGAATTTCTCGTTGAAAGTTACATAAGACCTGACCCTGACAATTTTTTGTATGACCAACCCTCTGAGATTTTCCGGCTTTCCCATACTTTTACTTCATCCTGTATATATGGGAACGTGCCTGAATTACTGTTTAGAATATATAGGAACGTCTTCCAAATCTAAATTTTAATTTTCAATATTTAAAAATATAAACAGTTTAATTTGCAAATATAAAAGTTAGGTAGATTTAATTCAATTAAACTTTGAAGAAAGTAATTTTGAATGCGAGTTTTCTTCACTTCTTAAATATTTCATGAAATTTTATAATTTGTAACACAATTCATATCACGAACAACAGCTTTTTCCATGCAAAAAAAATTAGTCGCAGTCGGCAGAGTTAGTCATTGCTGCAGGTAGATAAAAAGTTACTCTCGAGTTTTGCTTAAGGTAGATCTTAGCAGATGACATGACTGCGTAATGTATACAAGACTCGAGAAAATGAGCGTATGCGAGATGCATTTTCAAGTAACAACTTATGTGTATTATACGTATTCTTGCGACATCAGGAAGTTGAAACGTGAAATACGTGAGTATATTTTGAATGTCATTGGTTGGCATAATGATCGTTCTAAAGCTAATAAGAGCAAATTCTCACGTAGAGGAACATTTCATGCGTCGCAGGACATCGTTACTTGTAAGATTTCTCGATTAGAACATTCTTTTAAGTCTTCGAATTTGATTGTACTAGACGAGGCTTCATCTACTGTTTGTAATATATCTACATATTTTAAACAACAGTTTAAAGAAATCTTATCAGGAAAAGATTTATATGTGGTCGAGGGCATCGCCGTTCTTGCTTTTCTAGAAATTTATTATATTGAAGACATTAGAAATTTCATAAGATTAATTCACGCAAAGCGTGAATAACATCAGGAAGTTCTATGAATTATTCTCTTGAAATTTCTCTTCGTGTAGGATCAATTTTGTTCAATTTTTTTATTAGTAATAAGTAAAATTAGTACAAGTTGAATCACAAAACAAGGAAAACGAGCAGGATAATCAAACATGATGCTGTTGTATAATACTTCGTTACCTATATCTTAATATTTTTTTCTTTATTCTGGCACTCCGTTTGTTTTACAAACACACTATTATTTGTTTAGAATAGTTGAATATTTAAAAAAATTCATAATTACTAAGTTTGACTTCGTTCTATTTTAAAAGATTCTAATAAAAAATCAAAAGAATTTATATGGAAAAATGGGCTAATAATAATTCATCATCAAAATGAATGTAAAAGTGCAAGAAATAATATTATTTGACGACAAACTGAAATTAACCCTTACAAATTCGAGCGTCAAGAGCATCAACGTTTGGCCTATATTTCGAATCAGGTGAATAATTGGAAGATGGAATAACTCAAGTTTGACTTTTTAAGATATAATTATTCAAATATGAATAATTGGATGGTGAAAACCTTTAAGCTTGACAATGTTGAAGGTGGAAGCATTTAAGTTTGACAATGTCGAACGTGAAATATTCAAGCTAGCTAATGTTGCAGGTGAAAGCATTTAAGCTAAATTTTTTCGAGTCAAAAGTATTGAATCTCAAATAATAATTTGAAGCTTTCAAATTGAATACCCTAGAAATAAAATAGTTTTAATTTCAGTAATTGCAAAGTGGAGTCATTTTACCCAGAATGATTGAAATGCGTAAGCATTCAAATTTGAATAGTTGTAAGGTGGAAATACAAATTTGATATTTTGAAGGTGTTTTATTCTTCAATATCGAAAATCATATAAGATAGAAGAACCAACAATTTTCGATTGAGAATTCTGAATACCAAATGATCGAAAGAGCTTTAAAAGGCGATTAAATAAATTGCACATTTCCCTATCGAGTTTTACGATTTTTCAAGTTAGCCTCTCGCAACCAAGATATCTTAGTTTTAAACTTAGTTTTTATTCTGGCCTGTATAAGATGCTTTTCCAAGGTTCAATAGTCTTAAAATGTATTGTGATAAGAAACCACCTTTGAATTCAGGCGGATTATTATGTCTTTCGTCGCGTCAATTAATGTCAAAACCAAAAGGTAAAACCACGACTATCAACGAATGGTAATAATAACAATAATAAAGGAGGGTAAAGGTAGTTGAAAGCCATTGTTCTAGCTTGAAGTAGGTTGTAATCGAATCGGTAGTAATTTATTTCTATAAGGACAAAATGGAATTCTGGGAATCTTAGGGGAATGAGCCACATATTTACAGAGGTAATTACGTAGGTCTATCAAGCTAGCACCTCCACAAACGAAATTCCCAAATTTCTTAATGTCAGAATTTTGGGCTTTTTTGGGGCTTTTTTTGGCCTGTATTGCCAATTTTTGGGCTCCGCTACTTTTTGTAAAAATTCAAATTTTGAGTGGAGGTGCTGACTTGAATCAAGCCAGCACCTCCACTATATAAAAATTGAAAGAAAAAAAAATCAAATACGTCAGAATTTTGGGCTTTTTTTGGGCTCTTGAACGCACCAACATCCAATTTCCAAAAATCACCCGTACAAAATATAAAAACACCCCCTATGTAAAAAATAAAATTCGGAAAAAACAAAAAACGCCAGAATTTTGGGCTTTTTTTGGGCTCTGGAATGCATGAAAAAAATAAAAAAACTACCCCCATTTTCAAAAACCACCCCCTTGCAAAAAATAAAATTTGCAAAATCTAAAATGCACTAGATTTTTGGCTCATTTTAGAGTCTGAAATGCACTTAACATTATATTACAAAAACCACCCCTGTGTAAAAAAACGTCAACCTAATAATAAAAACTTAAACCTTGATGTTGGCATTTTTGAACTGTCCAAAAATCAGAGACTCCATTTCAACCGTACAATTCGAAAAATATCAGAGACTATAGTAACACTGTAATATTCCGAAAAAGATTGGTTTACACAAAATTATGTTTGATTGTTAAAAAGGGACTGTTTTTTAACGTCAAGTGTTCGGGATCAAAAATCGGAGTAGGTATTTTTAAGAAGCCCAATAATCATAAACTCTACTGACACTGGAAAATTCTCAAAAATATTAATTTTTGACAAAGTCGTATAAACGTGGTAGAGAAGGGTTGATTTTATAAGTTAAGGGTTGAAGCCCAAAAATCGGAGTGGATAATTTAGAGGAGCCCAAAAATCAAAGAATACATTGACACTAGAAAATTCTCAACAATATTATTTTTTGACAAAGTCATATATACGTGGTAGAGAAGGGTTAATTTTATACGTTAAGGGTTGAAACCCAATAATCAGAGTGGGTATTTACGAGGAGCCCAAACATCAAAGCATACATTGACACTAGAAAATTCTCAAAAATAATATTTCTGCACAAAGTCATATACACATGGTAGAGAAGGGTTGATTTTAAAAGTTAAGGGTTGAAGCCCAAAAATCGTAGTGGATATTTTCGAGGAGCCCAAAAATCAGAGACTACATTAACACAAGAAAATACTCAAAAATATTATTTTTTGACAAAGTCGTATATACGTTTTAGAGAAGGGTTGATTTTATAAGTTAAGTGTTGAAGCCCAAATATCGGAGTGGATATTTTGGAGGAGCCCAAAAATCAGCGACTCTACTGACACTGGAAAATTCTCAAAAATATTAATTTTTGACAAAGTCCTATGTATGTTGTAGAGAAGAGTTGATTTTATACTTAAGGCTTGAAGCCCAAAAATCGGAGTAAATGTTTACGAGAAGCCCAAAAATCAGAGACTACATTAACAGTAGAAAATTCTCAAAAATATTATTTTTCGACAAAGTCATATATACGTGGTAGAGAAGGGTTGAATTTATACGTTAAGGGTTGAAGCCCCAAAATCAGAGTGGATATTTCGAGGAGCCCAAAAATCAGAGATTCTACTGAAACTAGAAAATTCTCAAAAATATTATTTTTTGACAAAGTCGTATAAACTTGGTAGAAGGGGTTGACTTTTTAGTTAAGGGCTGAAGCCCAAAAATCGGAGTTTATATTGTCGAGGAGACCCAAAAACAGAGATTGAAATTGACACAAGAAAATTCTCAAAAATATTATTTTTTGACAAAGTCGTATAAACTTGGTAGAGGAGGGTTGATTTTATAAGTTAAGGGTTGAAGCCCAAAAATCGGAGTGAATATTTTCGAGGAGCCCAAAAATCAGAGACTACATTTACACTAGAAAAATCTCCAAAATATTATTTTTTGACAAAGTCATATATACATGGTAGAGAAGGGTTGATTTTATAACTTAAGGGTTGAAGCCCAAAATCGCAGTGGATATTTTCGAGGAGCCCAAAAATCATAGACTACATTAACCCTAAAAAATTCTCATAAATATTAATGTATATATAACCATGTATATATGACTTTGTCAAAAAATAACATTTTTGAGAATTTTCTAGTGTCAATGTAGTCTTTGACTTTTGGGCTCCTTCAAAATATCCACTCCGATTTTCGGGCTTCAACCCTTAACGTATAAAATCAACCCTTCTCTACGACGTATATATGACTTTGTCAAAAAATAATAATTTTGAGAATTTTCTGGTGTTCAAGTAGTCTCTGATTTTTGGTTTCCTCGAAAATATCCACTCCGATTTTCGGGCTTCAACCCTTAACATAAAAAATCAACCCTTCTCTACCAGGTATATATGACTTTATCAAAAATTAATATTTTTGAGAATTTTCTAGTGTCAGTAGAGTTTATGATTATTGGGCTTCTTAAAAATACCTACTCCGATTTGTGATCCCGAACACTTGACGTTAAAAAACAGTCCCTTTTTAACAATCAAACATAATTTTGTGTAAACCAATCTTGTTCGGAATATTACAGTGTTACTATAGTCTCTGGTATTTTTCGAATTTTACGGTTCAAATGGAGTCTCTGATTTTTGGGCTGTTCAAAAATGCCAACATTAAGGTTTAAGTTTTTATTATTAGGTTGACGTTTTTTTACGCAGGGGTGGTTTTTGTAATATAATGTTAAGTGCATTTGAGACTCTAAAATGAGCCAAAAATCTAGTGCATTTCAGATTTTGCAAATTTTATTTTTTGCGAGGGGGTGTTTTTTCGAAAATAGGGGTAGTTTTTTGATTTTTTTCATGCATTTTAGAGCAGAAAATAAGCCCCAAATTCTGGTGTTTTCTGTTTTTTCCGAATTTGATTTTTTACATAGGGGGTGGTTTTATATTTTGTAGGGGTAGTTTTTGGAAATTGGTGGTTGGTGCGTTTAAGAGCCCAAAAAAAGCCCAAAATTCTGAGGTGTTCGATTTTTGTTTTCTTTCAGTTTTTATACAGTGGAGGTGCTGGCTTGATTCAAGTCAGCACCTCCACTCAAAATTTGAATTTTCAAAAAAAGTAGCGGAGCCCAAAAATTGGCAATACAGCCCAAAAAAAGCCCAAAAAAAGCCCAAAATTCTGACATGAAGAAATTTGGGAATTTCTTTTGTGGAGATGCTAGCTTGATACACCTTAATTACGTACACTGTGTGGTGTGTCGAACAATACAGTCGATTATTTCAAGAGAAGGTAATAACTAACAGCCATTAAGTGTATTTTAATGAAATGTATGTCCATTTAAGTAGCTAATTATTGTTTCCAATTTGCCTCGATTTCTCGGAAAAAACCTGCAATTTAAATTTCGGGCTAAATTGGCATCAAATTCGCAATGCCGCATTAGTAAACTCTGAAACAGTTCGACAGAAGTTTCTTTATACTGATGAGAACATTGAAATTAAAAAGTCCCATTCCTGTAAACCTTGGACTTTCTTTAATTCTCTTCGTGCAAAGTAGCAGTTGACGAGAAGGGATTAGTAAAACGTCTAAAGAATGATTTATTTATCAGAATATCTAGCGTTTCTGGAATTTACGCTTTCACCATACCCACGTTTAAAACATATTTTGAAGAGCCACTCAATATTTTAAATAAAAAAATTCAGAGTTCTGAAAATGTAACATGGTTTTAATCATAATTTTTTAGTGGAAAATCATAAATATCAAAAAGACCGAAGGGTTGAAAACATTCAACGAAAATGATTATTTCTGAATCTCAAATGATTTTACGATTACATCACATTTTCCAGGCGAGCAACAATCAGATGACCAAAAGACTGGAACTGTAGACTCTGTAGAGAAATTCATTAATAGCGACAGATAAAAGGGACAGATTTCTCCAACAAAAGGAGAGAAGTTCATTGTGCCTGGGAACGAAACAGCTTTGAACTCCACCCTTAGAAAAAAAATCATCTCTGAAGCAAAGAGATCGACAAATCAAGAGGAAATCTTTATAATTACAGAGAGACAGTTTCCTATTATTTGAAGCATAAGAGCAGTTTTTAGAGTAAAATAATTTTCCCTGTTCAAAAAAATTCAGAATCACGGAAAGAATTAAGGGTATTCTTACTTGATTTTAGAGTAAATATGTCCTGCAACTAAATTAAACCCATGTTTCAATCGTTATTCTGACTCCTCAGTATTTTTCTGCTTTTACGCAGGTGTGTAAGAAACTTTTGACAGTTCTTAAAATTTGGCACTTCAGCGATCAGAGCTAATCTCTTCTAATCCTCAAAATGTTCGTAATGGCTTTTATTTTAAATTCTATGTAAAATTTATATTTGATGTCTTAGTTCCTTATTAGTGTTTGATAATAGCATTACTATTTGATACATTTATTTTTGATAGAAATAACTACAACGAATAATAGTGTTTATGTACAATCTTGTAATACAGGTGGTAAATTTATCTCTGATATATAGGAAATGTCTATAGTTTATATATTTTATAAGACAAAAAGCTAAAAATCACATGTAAAAAATGATTCTAGAATCCAATCAAATTAATAAAAATAGCGCGTGTATACTATATAGAGTTTATAGAAAAATTGTTTACCTTTAGAAACGTTTATAAACTATTTTTCTTTTGAGACAGCTCAAACTTAATCTTTAAGAAAGAATCTAATTTCATGCACCCCTTATAATTTTTAATGCTAGCAAAGTTATTTTTTTATATATAAATGATAAGACGTGTTCAAACAAATAAAATATCGCTGTTGTACTGGACAAGGCTTCCTACAAAATTAGTTCAAATGAATGAAATAAATTATAGATATATCATTATCAATGATATGGATATAATCATGAGTGTTGACTAAAAAATCTCATCTGCTTTAATATTTATATCAATTTTACCAACAATTTTCGCAAAACTTGTCGTTCGATGTATAACCTTTTATTCTGACATTAGTTTGAAATATTTGAATAATGATATGTGGAATATGAAGAAATAATTTTTAAGTATGATCAAAAAGGAGAAAGATAAGCTGAGAATGATTTATTTAAAAATGTGGTATTATGAAATGTCTAAAGTTTAAAAAACTAGCCTTCCACTAGTTTAATTTTTTCGAAAATACAGTGAACGACTTCAGATTAATATAGCTATTCAAAAGAACACATTAATATCCCGTGGCATAAAAAAAAACGAATTTGCGCGGGTAAGAATATAATTGTGGTCATCCAGAGAAGCAATATGTGCAAGGTCATAAGATTTACGCTGCGTTTTTCTGTGATAACAAGTAATAATTAAAGTAAATGAATTACTAATATTTCTAATAGTAAAATTATTATAGATGGTTAATTTATCACGATTAAGTTTTTATTTTTAATATTTTTTGCAGGTGATTTTTACTAAATAATTGTACACCATTGCACTCATATTGAATTCTATTATATTGATAATAAATTGAATAACCAGATTTGCGAGTTCGCAATTAATTTACGCATGATAAATTTTTAAGTCGAACCTTTGCTTCACTTCCATTAGCCATTTCAGAATTTAATGCGAGGTGAAAGTCCTGAAAATTTACGGCCGATTACTTTGAACTTTGTTTAGCTCCTTTGAATCGAAATCGTTGATTCTATATGTAGGTTGTACCCACTATCTTTTTATCCAAAAACTGCTCAAGCGAGTGGGGTTTTATTTCAATTTTGAGGAATCTCTAATAAAAATTACAAAGAACTTTAGAACCAATTTTGAAGAACATAATAGTAGTAAACATAACTGCTGAAACAATATAAATATTCTGGTAAATAAATAATTATTTAATACCAACATTAGAGTTTCTCCACCCCTCAAGTATTATTTGAAATGTTGTCACAGGCTTAAGACGGCTACTGCCCATCATGTCGAAGGCATTTTTGGTTAGAGTTAGATATTTATTTGATTATTTTGCACCGGGCTGTTTCGTTATATATCATCAGTCACGGACATTTTTATAATGCAATCAAGTTATCTGATGAGAACAGTCTGCCCCCACATATTGGACAAAGCCTGGTTTTTACCCCATCATTGACGGACTGGGTTGCTGTAAAGTATACGGTGGGGGGACCTACAGCTTAAGGTGGGTTCCGAACCACCAGAACCTCTTTAAAGGTACATAGAAAAATTTCCTGAGATACCGGCTCAGGGATCGAACCCTGGACCTCTCAAGTGAAGTCCGAGTGTCTAACCAACTGTTAATTACTGATAACAACTGCCAATTATTTGAAATGTTGTCACAGGCTTAAGATGGTTACTGCCCAACATGTCGAAGGCATTTTTGGTTAAAGTTGGATTTTCATTTGATTATTTTGCACGGGGCTGTCCCGGTATATACCATTAGTCACGGACATTTTTATAATGCAATAAAGTGATCTGACGAGAACAGCCTGCCCCGACATATTGGACAAAGCCTGTTTTTACCCCACCATTGACGGACTTGGGTTGCAGTCAAGTACACGATGGGAGGAACTACAGCTTAAGATGGGTTCCGAAACACCAGAGCCTCGGTAAAGGTACATAGAAAAATTTCCAGAGGTACCGGCTCAGGGATCGAACCCGAACCTCTGAAGTGAAGTCCGAGCGTCTAACCAACTGAGCCTTATTATTACATTATTGAGCCATTTCCCTTTCGGGGTTGGAGTGACTCACTCGGTGGGAAAGGGAATAATGTGAGGTAGGGATATAAAATTTCTAGATTGATCCAGAATTCTCGTGTTATTTATTTCAATAATACGTTCGTTCCCCAATACTGCTCGGACCCAGGTTGCTTTCAGATGAGGTTCCCCACTTGGGCCCATTAGTACAAAATGTTTTTTGTTTCACGCGTCATTCACTCTACTGACACTCTTTTTATTAACTATTTTCCGCCATTCTTTTCTGTCCATGCATACTTCTTTAGCGTCTTTTACGTTAAAGGTTAAATGGATTTAAGTTTAGTTTTGTTTACTTTATTAGTTACAAGTGACCTATCTGCAAGAAAAAGAAATCTGCGACTTAATGAACAGAAGTCAACGTACTCGAGGTTGTTCTGTGTCAAGTGGTTGTGAGTTGTCACAAACAATGGGCTTATTCTCACTTGTATTAAAACTCGTATTGTAAGATATTGACAGGCATAAGCCATACCCAACTTGCAAAAATTTTGCAATCACTCGTAAAAACATGGATCAGTGTAACATTTTTTAGTGCTTAAATATGTACAGTGTACATTTCTAAGAGGATAAGGGTTGCTAAAAAATAATGTTGACACTAAAAACACTATTTTAAAGTTGCTGTGATGGAGCAGACTACAATTCAGGGATAATAAAACCAGAATACGAGCTCAGTTTTAAGAGAATTTCTGGAAACGCTACTTTCCAGAAAAAACATAGTTTATATGTAAAATGGTAATAGAATATGCCAATCTATATTTGAAAAATAAGAAGTAAGAATTCTTAATAAAATAATAATTTTCTCAGTTTTAAAGTATGGTGTTTGAAGAATTATCTACCACAAAGATTGCGTTTCTAAAAATAAACTCTGATCACAGTTTTCGTATCAAGTGGCTCATTTGATGGATGATTCGGGATTTATAGTTTTTCTAAAATACGATGGCCATTCGTGTATGTCTGGGGATTCGAAATAATAACCAGTGCCGTAAAAAAGCCTTTGAAATCCCTGAACAATGGCTCTAAGACTTTTATAGTCGATGTTGTCACACACAAAAATAACTCCTGCGAGTTTGTGCTTCTAACCAAATCTTTCGCATATATAGTTATTCTTTAAAAAAAATATGAGAGTATATGAGTAGAATTTTATGAGGAAGTAAACTTTGACAGAACCCAGATGAAAAATTTGGCTATATTGATATTGAAGAACTCGAGTAATTATACCCTACGATTCGATTTTCTATAGCTGAAGAGTATATCACTATACACTATTCGTGAGGTAGAGCGGTAATTTAATTAACTCTGCATGACGTAATGTGAAATAAGGTTTATTAACTAAGAGCAGGCTAAGTGGATTTACGGAGCAAATTTCTATCGGTATCGATGCTATTAATTGTTTTTTAACCTTGTAAAAAGAACACCCATATAGAGACCATATATTGTCCTAAACGTTTAATTAGAAAATAATTGTTATTTTTATCATCCCAGTTTTTTTATTAATACGATATTATGTTATATATTATATTGCGAAATTTCGACCCCTATTCGATTTTTTCTGTATTTAATGGATTAAGAACCAAATGAAAAACGTGTATATGAGCGAAATTTATCTTCTATGTGTACGGAATGCGAATAGAATGCAGAACACAAAATGGCTTTAAAAGCTTCACTTGTACGATTCATGGGCTTTCAAGACTTTAGTTGCTACCTTTATAGGCAATTCAGACTTAGTTTCCTCATTATAGATATAGGAGTTTGAAATATGTAAGTTTCGATATGTTATTTTATAGGAAACTAGTTTTGTATTTTATTAAAAATTTAGAGTTATTTAATTGATTGTAAAATCAAGTCTGATATGTAATGAAAAAATGAATGCAACCGTGTGGAAAAAACCTCACTGAGCCTTTTTAGGATGAGGGCCCCCGGCGGGTGACCACATGGATTTTCCACGCGTGGAAATTCGACTATGGCCCCCGCAGACGGTCCAGCTCGGTTGCCCTCACGGATCAACGATAAATTTTTCAAGTCCAAATGGTGACTATTTGTTTGAAACCACTAATTTTAAGGTTGCATGAGTTCAGACTTTCAAACAGTGAATTTCTAACAAAGATTTGATGACAGTTTTTTGAAATTCGAACTCTGACAATATGGATTAAAAAAATGTCATTGTAAAAAGTTGTAAAGTAGTCCATAATGGGAAAATACGAAATATTACGCAAAGAAAAATTGTAATGGATTTAAATAATTTATTTAATAATTATTTTATTGATATCTCTATTAACATTTCGTGTATTTAACATTTACATAATTTCGCATAATAATAAATAATTAGAAAAAGAGATCTTAAAATTTAATACTTTAACTTTTCTGAACTACACCTTATGAGGATGGCTTTTTCACCAAGTTTCAACTTGTCGGTTTAGCGCAGTGGTTAGCACTCTCGACTGTTAGGCGATAGATTTAGGTATAGATATGTAGGTTCGATAACCCGTAACGTTAGAAATTTTATTTGTAATATAATTTAAAAAAAAGTAATATATTTATTCACTCTAAACAGGACTATTAATATCTGCAGACAAAATACTCGCAATCAATTAATATTTATTTTTTTAATCACTTTTTTTCATATGGTTAGAGTATAGCAGTACGGTACTAGTTAGTACCGACTTAGTACTTTGCCCCTGGTGAATTTCCTATCGGAGTAGTACTGTACCAGTAGCGATATCCAGTGCTGGCCCAACACTGTCAGCCCAGTACAAGATAGTGTTATCAAAAAAAAAAAAAAAAACCAAGAGGACTTTCATGATGGCAACCATGAGGGATCTATGAGGGTAGCGCATGTTGGACCCCTATGGATTAGCATGTCGTTGCCATGAGGGACCTCGCCTGGATTGCCCTCATGGATTCCACAAGACTTGAGGGCGATCCATACAAGCCCCCGATGGGGGCCCTCTTAATTTTTCCACACGGGCAATATAAATAGAATACACAAATAAAACGGAATCCAGCAAAGTACAATACCACAATGAACAGAAATCAATATTTGCATTTTCATTTTAGGCTTTATTGACAGATCCTTTAATTATGCTGACTCTTTAATTTACGAATCCATTAGTTTCTGTCCACTCAACACTGATACGAAATTAATTTGCCTGAGCCTTTCTCTACAAACTTTATTCCTTCACATAAATGGTTTTTATTTTTACTTGTTTTTTTATTTTTCGAACCATAAGTTTGTCCCTGGATCGTTTCAAATTATTTTCACAAAGGCAAACTGGGAAATTTTGGTACTTTCTGAAACGAGGACATATCAAAGATATTTTTCAGCTGGCGTATAAATGTTTATGAGTTCGCCTCATCAGTGAAAGTGGAACATGGAGATCATGGAGATTTAAGGTTGATGACGTCATAAAAGTTTGTGAATTTTGGAAACCTTAGTGTGAGTGAGGGAGATTAGGGTTGACGAGTTAAGCAAATCGTACTAACTGGCAAACGCTTTCAGAACTAAATTTCATTTGCCTCTACTTGGAAAGCACCTAAGGGAGTTAGTTGGTTAAAAATGTGTAAAAATAAGAATAAAACATTAATTTCGAAGAAAAATGTCAGCGAATAACATTTTATAATGACAATATATTAGATATGAAGATATAAAATATGAAAATAAAATTTGGAATGATAATAAAGTATTGATCAAGAATAAAAAGTTGGAACACTTGAGTTCTGAGAAACAGAAAGAGGTCTGTACAGAAACGAAATTCATTCTATAGATAGATGAATATTTTATTCAGAAACGCAATACGTTTGTAGATTCATTGCAGAAATTGAACCTATAGTGGTGGTAATAAAAGCTTCTTTTTCAGGACATACATCACAGGACAGAACATTATATTCTGCAGAGTAAAGAAGTGCACAAAAGAAAATTTGGTATACACTCACAAAATTTCAGTGCACCTAGATTCACTTTGATCTAGACACCGCCATTTTAGAATGACATTGGAAAATGTCGAACTACATAATTATGGGAAATCAATTCCGAAAAATAAAGAGAGATTATACTTTTTACTGCAAATTTGCTTTAAACTCTAAAGTCTTCAGAATATTACATTTTTGTTGGAATTAAAAGCCTGCTAACTTTGATTAGTAACAGAATTGGATTAATTGTATTCATTTTTATGTGAGTTTAAGGAAAATGAATTAAGTTTTGAAAACGAGCGTATTTCGTGTTCGTCCTGTTATCCGCGTTTCCGCTACTTTTATGTGAACATTGAACAGTGTCCGATAAATATAATGGTAGGTTCTAGCAGGTGCACATGTTTGTGAAGCATGTTTATAAATTATAACATATAGAGTGTGTTTCCAGAAAAACTAATAATTTTGAAATAATGGCTAAAGAGGCTGTCTAATTTTCAATAGAATCTAATCCTCTATTTTTATCGTCAGCAACATAATTAGTTTAACTGATGTGACATACGTGCTTAGGATGTGTGAAATTTTATTCGATACGTGGTATGCTGTCAAATTCAAGAAATATGCTTTTAAATATGAAGGTAAAAGATGCGAACAATAAAAAATGAATTTGCTAAAATACATTCTTACTTGAAAATTAATGGGCTTTAAATAGTATATTGTGCTACAAATGCGGAAAGTATGCAGTTCCACACGAGTGTGAAATTAGCTGTACGAGCCAAAGACGACCCGAAGATGAGCCGATGGCGATAACTGTAAACTTCACAAGAGTTTCAACTGCCTACTTTTAGCTCTTGTAGCACATGATATTATTTCTAACAAATGCGGAAAATTTTCGATTTGAGACACAATAAAAACCAATTTTTTGGAAATTTATGGTAAAATTACAAACATTACCTAAAAATTCCATAAATTTTTTGTAAATTTGTAAATTACCGAAAATTTATTGAAATTAAGTATATCCGAATCTTTTTGGAAGAAATTAAAAAATTTCAAAAATTTCGGAAAATTTGATAAATTTCAAACATTTCCTAAAATTTGTGAAAAATTAGCTAAATTTTCAAAACTTTCAGAAATTTATGAAAAATTATCAAATTACCAATAATTTCAGATTTCTAAAAGTTTCCAAAATTTTCGGAAATTTTCGATAATTTATCAGCAATTTATGGTAATTTATCAGTAATTTACGGTAACTTATCACTTCGAGTATGTCCAATAACTATTCACTACTCACAATCAGTCTCTCAAGCGTCAGATCATAATGAAGTGAGGTTATGATTCCGACAGTCCTGGGAAGTAATTCTGACTCGAAATTCACAAGCGCAACAGCAAGAAAAAGTAATCTTACTCAAAGAGCGTAAGCGCAGCAGCTAGAAAAAGTCTTTTTCTAACTGCTTTTTACCACGGTTTCGGAATTGGTCACTTCCCGCACGCAATACATGCGTCGAAAATCAAAAATTTCGTGCGTGTGTTAGAAAAATTAAATTATTCCATCACCTACATAATAATAAACGATTTCTTGTCACAATTTGAGAAGTTTCTTGAAATATCCAGACTTATTCAAATCTTCGTCGTCGACTTTAATTGATTGACTGAATTGTTTTTTGAAGGCTTCTATTTTTAGACAAAAAATATAATAATAATAATTATTAATCGTTCTTTATTCAGGAAAATGTATTCAAGTCTATAAGTTTCAAAATTTCCATTTATTGCTTTTTGAAATTTATTGCAGTTCGTTCTCCTTTTTTCTTCGTAGATTATTTATTTTATTGAGTGTGTTTTCGGCTAAAAGCATTTTTTTCTAAAATCAATATTTTTCGAGCTAAATCTTTCCAATAATTTTTTTATGTCTTACCTTGAATCTCGTTTTAAGCCTGAGTACATCCCAGAACATTTTTCAAACTCGGAAATTTCATTTAAATGTGATTATTATTATACGATTAAGCCATTTTTCTTTCAGGGTAAGCGTGACTTATTTTGTGAGGAGGGGAGGTATACGTTTTTTAGATTGATCTAGAATTCTCGTGTTGTAATACGTTTGTTTCACAACACTGCTCCGATCCAGGTTACTGATCAATCTCTCTAGGAATCATCCTGAGTGAAGAGATTCTAAAAGTCATAATTTGCGGATCCCTAATCGGGCCCATTAGTATCCATTAATATTTTGTTTGATAATGGTACACTTGTTTCGTTAGTGGTTCATCTTTCATTCTCTCAACATGTCCGAACCACCTTAACCTACTCCTTTCCTATGTGTCAACTAGTGTATCTTCTGCATCACATTCTTTGAGGTTTATCTCGTTACTCATTTTGTCCATCAGTGTTTTCCCGCATATTATGCGCAGGAATTTAATGTCAATCGCGTTAATTTTACTCTTATTATTTTCTTAATAGGCCCATGCCTCGCCACTGTATAGCACAGCCAGTACAAATATAGAATTGTGTACCCTTCTAGAAAGTTTTGACTATATAGCTCGTGTTGTTTTTCTGGCAGAGGCGTAAAAGGTTAAAAGGGTTTGGTGTGCTCGGCGATTTTCTTCTTTCGAAAAAAATGGAGCAAAGAGTTTGCATTAAATTTTGTGTGAAAAATGGAATCCAGTGTTCTAAAACTCTTGAAATGTTGACAGTTGCATACGGTGAGTCTACACTGAGTAAGAAAAATGTGTATAAGTGGTACAAGCTGTTCCAAGAACGCCGAGAGGATGTCGAAGACGAACCTCGCCCTGGACGTCCCAGCACGTCAACAACAGATGAAAACGTTCAAACAGTGGAAAAAATGGTGTTGAAAAATCGCCGAATTACGATCAGAGAAGTTGCTGAAGATGTTGGCATATCGGTTGGCTCATGCCATGCTATCTTTTCAGATGTTTTGGGCATGAGACGTGTGTCAGCGAAATTTGTTCCAAAACTGCTTAATTTTGATCAAAAGATCCATCGCATGACCATCGCTCAGGAGATATTGAATGAA
>NC_046664.1:108777437-108778987 GCF_010883055.1 Belonocnema kinseyi | reverse complement strand
CGGTCAAATGTGAAGGTTTTGCTCACTGTCTTCTTTGATTACCGTGGCGTAGTGCATCAGGAATTCTTACCACAAGGTCGTACGGTCAATAAGGAGTATTACGTTCAAGTTATGCGCCGTTTGCGAGAGGCGATACGCAAAAAACGTCCAGAACTTTGGAAAAACAATTCGTGGTTTTTGCATCACGATAATGCACCTGCTCATTCATCGTTGCTTGTGAAAGATTTTCTGACCAAAAACAGCACCACAGTAATGCCTCAGCCTCCATATTCACCGGATTTGGCCCCCAGTGACTTTTTTCTTTTCCCAAGACTGAAGAGACACATGAAAGGACATCGATTTTCCACGATTGAGGAGATAAAAACTGCATCGCTGAAAGAACTCAAGGCTATACCACAAAATGATTATCAGAAGTGCTTCGATGATTGGAAAAAGCGTTGGCACAATTGTATTATATCTGAGGGGGATTACTTTGAAGGGGACAACATAAATATTGAGGAATAAATGAATATTTTTTGAGAAACCCAAAAAGTCACCTTATTTTTTGAACACACCTCGTATATATTTAAAATGCTCAGTGTTCAAAATACTTCCACTTTCAATGGTTTAATTTGCAATTTAGTCTTAAATAATCTAAATAAAAAAGTTTTAGTTTTGAAAACTTAAACTTTGAGTTCTATTCTGTTCTTCTATTCTGTGTGCATTTTTTAAAACTAGGAAAAGATTCCAAATTTTTCCTTTGATTATAGTGGCTACCTTGTGAAAAAATTTAAATTCACTGTTTAATTGAGAAAGTTGCATTAATAACAAGTTTTTTTTATTATAACCCGTGTGGAAAAATGGAGGGGCCCGCGTCAAGGTCCACATGGATTGCCGTCATGCCTTGTGAAAACAACGAGGGCAATCCAGACGTGGTCTCTCATGGAAACAACATGCTAATCCATACGGGCCCAACATGGGCTTCCCTCATGGATCCCTCATAGTAGCCACCATGAAAGCCCTCTTGGTTTTTTTTCCAGTGGTGGTACCTGTACTGGCATATCTGTGGGATGATGATACTATTTTGTACTGGGCAGTCAGTGTTGGGCCAGCATTGAATATCGCTACTAGCACAGTACTATTCCAATAGGAAATTCACTATGGGCGGGCATACTGCATCAGTGCTAACTAGTACCGTACGGGTACACAGTAAAAAAAGGATCAATTTTGTGGCAGAGCATTTTACGTCAACGATCATTTTACTTTCGGGATCATAAAGATCTGTCCATTTGGATCAATTTGATCTTATTTTTTGGTTCATTTGTCAGACTAAACAAAATGGTCGCAAATTCTTAGCGCCTGAGTCATAACGACATAACCTAAAAATTGTATCTATCCGCACGCAAGTGACAACTACACTTAACAGGTGTTATGTTAAAATACGAGGGTGGATCAAATATAAACCGGAGTTTTACAAATACTTTTCTTAGCCAATCGCAAGCACTCTCACAGTGTAAGTTCTTGTAATGTAGTGTATTAGGAGTGGGTAAAACGCTTGGTGAGCTGTTTGA
>NC_046664.1:108760149-108777337 GCF_010883055.1 Belonocnema kinseyi | reverse complement strand
CATGGGTGCATCATTACACTCCCGAGTCCAAGATGGCGAGTAAAGAATGGCGAAGGAAAGACGAAGCCGGTCCTGTGAAATCCAAAACCCGTCTCTCAGCCGTTAAGGTCCTCGCGACCGTCTTTTTCGACTACAGAAGAGTGTTGCTCATTGATTTCCTACATGATCGACGTACGGTTAACGCTTCCTACTACTGCCAGCTGTTGGAGGCAGCAAAAGCCGCTTACAGAAGCAAAAGACGCGGTAACCCCATCAGAAACGTCATCCTTCTTCATGACAATGCCAGGCCACAAACGGCGGGTGAAACGAAACAAAAACTGGAGGATATGCATTGGGAAACACTTGAGCATCCTTCATAGAGCCCAGATTTGTCACCCTGTGACTATCATTTGTTTGTGCCCATGAAAGATGCACTTGGAGGATTGCGATTTGACAACGATCAAGATGTTGAGGAATTCGTGCGCAATTGGTTGATGACTCGACCTCAAAGTTTCTACGAGCAAGGAATTAACAAGCTTCCAAACCGCTGGAAAAAATGTGTAGAGCGTGAAGGAGACTATGTAGAAAAATAATCAATAGTAACTTTGTATTGTTTTATAAATAAATAAATAAATATTAAAAAAGAATTCCGGTTAATATTTGATTCACCCTCGTATAAGATTTTTTTTTTAACTTTTGAAGTACACTGCACGATCAGAAACTGCAAAAAGCTTGCACACGAGATAAATTACTCTAAGAACGCCAGCCATCTTGATTTTACTTTATACATGATCCGGAATCAGATCATTATGATCTCAAAAGTCGATCATTCACTCTGGCCTATCAAAATACTCTTGAATTCGGTATCATTTTTTGTTACATATCAAAATGACATTGATTTCGGTATCATTTTTAACACTTTTTTTTTACTGTTTATACTCTAAAGATATGACAAAAAAGGTATTAAAACAATAAATATTAATCGAACCTACATAATCTATCCATAAATCTATCGCCTAACAGTCGGGAGCGTTAACCACTGCGCTAAATCGACAAATTGAAACTCGATGAAAAAGCCAGTCTCAAGAAGCTACATGTCAGAAAAGTTTAAGTACCAAATTTTAAGCTCGCTTTTTCTAATTATTTATTATTATACGTTTTGTAAATGTAAAATACATGAACTGTTAACAGAAATATCAACAAAATAATTATTAAATAAATCATTTTAATCGATTACCATTTTTCTTCGCGTAATATTTTGCTTTTTTCAAATTTGAATCGTTGATCCGCGAGGACAAGCAAGCAGGGTCCCCTGCGGGGACTCCTATGGAACATCCATATTGTGAGTTCCAATTTGAGAAAAGTGTCATTCTATTTTTGACTGAAAATCATTATTTGTAAGTCTGAACTCACGAAACCTTAAAATTATTAGTGTGGAGAAAATATACGTCCTTTGGACTTTGAATCGTTAATCCGCTAGGGCAACCGAGCTGGGCCCTCGCCGGAGATCCTCATGGACATCTATATGGTTAAAGTTCGAATTTCAGAAAAGAGCGATGCAATTTTTGATAGAAATTCATTGTTTGTAAGTCTGAACTCATGAAACCTTAAAATTTGTGGTGTTGAAAAAATATTCACCCTTTGGACTTTTGAATGTGAATTGTTTATCGGTTATCGTTTATTTATCCATTATCGTTCCACGCGTGGAACATCCATGCGGGCCCCCGTCCGGGGTCCTCATCCTAAGAGGTCTCAGCGAGGCATTTTCCACACGGGTAAGATAAATTTATGTGTTAATAATGGCTCAGAATTGAAAATTGAGAACTCTTCCTGATTAGAAAATATTTTATCTCTAATAGTATTTTTTTTTTCTTTAACTTTATTCAATTAATAAACAATAAATGATCTAAGAGCGCATGATAAAAATAAAAAATAAACAATTATGCTGCTTTCACTAATATAAAAGTAACTTTTTTATTTTTATCACGAATCCGATTTTATATTTTAAACGTATAATACTATTAGCACATTTTTATCGTAGCATCACTTTCTTCTGGTAAAAATTATCTTGAAAATTTGTATTCACTGTCTTTCGAAATATATACTGTTTAAAATTAGTATTATACCAAAAAAGTGAATAACTGTTTTTAAATAATTCCCGCCATTGCGTGCCAAATTCCAAATCCCGATTGCAAAAAATTGGAAATGCAAAATACTTAATTGTTGTCAATCGTTTTGACACAATTAAGAAACACGGTTCGGAAGGATAGAAATATTATTTCTATCGTTTCTTATTGATCTCAATTGATTATATCTAGAAGGTTTTTGCCATTTTAGCTTTATTTGATATATTTTTACTTCTGATAATGAGCTCTGCTCTGCTGATAACCTTCTTAGCCTCGTTTATGCGCCTATCTAACTCCTCATATATCCTTCCGTCACTAGAGAATAGGCTACAAACATATACGTACTTATTAACTTGTTCAATAGACCATTTTACATATGGGAAAGTTTACGGCGCATGTGCAATGTACTTTCTGTTGTACCCAGTTGATGCGATCATTTTTGTACATCTAACAAAGTGGAAATAGTTTTGTTTAAATGTTTAACACTTGTGACCATTAAAATTAACCATGATCCATTAGAATTAACCATGATGACACGCAAAGCTTTCGAGAAAACAAATTTTATTCTAATAAAAGTAACTTTTTTTTATTGCTTATACTGCAATATTAAACAAAGATATGAAATTTCACACGCAATATAAAATGTGGGCTTTTTCCTTAACTTTCGAATAAAGTATACTAAAATCCACTTGAATTCTTTATTTAATTATATAAATCAAATATTTATGAACAAATAGATTTTTTTCAATTTGCACCTGTTTTTGCAAATTTTTTCATTTCAAAGAGGGGACTAAACGTTTTTCTTGATCTGGTAAAAATTTGGGAGTGGTTATTCAAATATTTTCGAAGGAATGAATTTTTCAATAGTGGCTCGCGCGCCTACGCGATTAGTAAAATACAACCATCCAATTGCAAAATCGTAAATTTTTATGTTGCTAATTTTGATATATTCCAAATTTATTGCTATTAAAAAATGCATTGCTTCGAAAGTATTTGACCACCCACTCCCAAATTTTTACCAGATCAAGAAAAACGTTTAGTTTACTCTTTAAAATAAAAGCATTTTTAAAGGGCAGGTTTTTGAGTGTTAAACAAGACAAAAAATATTTTACGTAAAAGAAAATTTTGGTCGCAAATATTGTGTGGAATCCCTCATATACAAAATTATATCATGACAACTTTTTGTTTTTAATACTTTTTCAATGTATTATCTACTTTATTTATTAGCAATATTTTTGCATATTGTATTTATAATGTAATTAAAATCATATATTTGACAGAAGTTAGAAAATTTAAGAATATGTTTCCAAATTATATATTTTTTTATAATTGATTTGGCACTTTCCGAAAATTTCAGCCTCTCCGGTAAGAAGGCTTGCATTAAAAGGTATCACAAATGTTGAATCTGTAAAAATGCCTTTTCTGTCCTTCGTTTTTTAATCCTCATAAAGCGGCGAAAATATAAGATTCCAATCCCCTTCAAAGCAGATCGGTGCTGCCAAACGTAACCTTAAATAAATTAAAAACACAATTCAATGGCTGGCGTCCAAAAAGGTATAACCCACTAATCGATAGTCCTTCACTTTAATATTAATTTAAGAATATATTCTTTTATTTATCGTTGGAATAATTTCATATAAGAAACTCGTACATAAACAAACAATTTATTTACAATTGTTGAAGTCGTTTTTTGTAATAAAAAAATCGTGTGATTTGAAACGAAAAGTAGTATGATATTACAATGGCATTTCATTGTTGAAATATAATATATTTCTATTTTCCGTTTAAGAATTAGATAATTTCAATATGTACAAAATGCAAAAATGAGTACGAGAAATCTTTGAATCAGGAAAAAAGTAAAGGATATTTGAAAACAATTTGAGGAACTGTGAATAACTTTCAAAATAAAAGAATATAAATTAAAAGTATTGGGAATTAATGTTAATTTTTATTTTCTAAAGATATGTGAACCAATCAAATTAAGAAACATTTTTTAAAAATATTACGCGATATTATAACTTTTTTATTACAAAATACAAATATAAAAACAGAGTGATAAAATATATCATGGATTCGGATTTGGCTTTAGCACGCACGCGTTTGCCTTTCGGTTTCTCGTACTTCTCATCACTTCGAAGCGAGTTAAGGTGATTTTCACGCGGTAGCATTGTTCTCAGCCAATTTTAACGGTAAAGAAGTAACAATTTTACCAAAATATTTACAAAACTGTGCTAAAAAACCAAATTCCTTGCAAGGAACAAAAAATAGCTAATGAATATATAGAAACTGAGAAATTAAGCGGTACTCGCCTAACCAGATGCACTTTTGACTTTTAGAATCTCGGAATAGTATACAAAAATCTATTGCTTCCATAAGAGTCAATGAGTGGTTACCCCTTTTTGGCCGCTAGGTATACGCGGGGTTACCACTATCGCTTGTTTTGATGATTTAATATAAAAAAACTAAATTAATTTTGGTTTTCTTTCAAGGGCTATAGACGAGATTTTTTTCAATTTTCGATTGAAGTATTAGAAGGCGCGCCAAAAAGATGAAATTTGCAAAATCTAGTATGATTAAGCACAAGAATACATCTCTTTATCGTAAAATATTCGCTTTATTCGAATATTAAAAATGACAAAAATATAAAATCATGATAAAAATTCAACAAATTATTTTTCACCGCAGCTATCTATATGAAAATGATACCTGACATCGTAACTTGACCCATTCCATGTTTTGAAAAGCTTTTTACCCCATTATTATTTGAAAAACAATAAATATAAGTAGTGAAATGTGCTAAATTAAAAGGGATTAAAAATGTTTTATTTCTTGGTTGATTTCTGATATCTAAAGGCATTCATAAAAATATCGTCGCCGCTAGGTACAGATAAGGGATTCAATTTAAGAGATAACTTTAACTGCTGTAGAGAAAAGGGGGACACAGAAGTATTCAATACTTGTCACGTTACCTCTGGATGCATGCATTTTTCCAATACTTTTAAAGCAACCCAAGTGCGAAGTTACATATGGCCCAGCATTGGCCCATAGTCGGCAAAAATATTGCCGAAGCTCGGCTGCCATCATCGCGCCAATGACGGAATGATAAATATGGCCTGCACTTGACAGCCAAGGTTTGGCTGCCATTCTCAGCCCAACACTGGGTACGAATATCGGACGATTATTATTTATAATTTCAAGAATTGAAACTTCATTTAAACATTTTGATTAATTTTAACGACTACTGCTATAGTATAAGGATATGACAAAAAAAGTATTTAAAAAATAAATGTTTATGTATTGCGAGTACTTTGCATATGAATATTAATGGTCCTGTTTAGATTGAATACATATATATCACATTTTGAACATTATATTACAAATAAAATTTCTAACGCCACGGGGTATCGAACCTATGTCTATATACTTAAATCTACCGCCTAGGAGCCGGGAGTGCTAACCACTTCGTTAAACCGACGAGTTGAAACACTGTGAAAAAGTCATCCTCATAAGCTACAGTTCAGAAAAGTTAATGCAAATGTAAAATACACGAACTGTTAACAGGAATATCAATACAAAAATTTTGTAATAAATACTTTAAATCGATTACAATTTTTCTTCGTGTAATATTTCGTTTTCTCCGTTGTAGGCTACTTTACAATTTTTGCAATGACAGGAAATGTAATTTTTCATAAACATTCAAAATTTTTAATGACAGAACTTAAAAATTTCACCATGAACTTTGACGATTTTTCCACAACAAAATTTTTATCTTCCGTGTAAGATTGGTTTTTTAGGTGCTAAAAGTGAGACTTGGTGCAATAAAGTGCCGATGCCGGGCCAAACATCGGTGGAGGATCGGAAAATATAAATAGCCAATATAGGTTACCAGAACTGGCGCAACATTGAGCCGATTAAAATGCCGATATTGGCCCAATATCGTTAGCCGAATTAAGGCTGCCAAAATTGGACCAACCCTGGAACGTGTATTCAGCTTCGGGAATTCGCACTTAGGTTGCTTTTTAGGTTCTAAAAGTGAGACATGGCGCAATAAAGTGCTGATATTGGGCCAAGTATCGGTGGAGGATCAGCGAATATAAATAGCCAATATAGACTGCCAGCACTGGCTCAACATTGGACCGATTCAAATAAAACATGGTTTGCTGTGGTTAAAGTGACAATTGGCCCAGTAATGGGCCGTGTATTCAGCTCCGGCAATTCGCACTTGGGAAGCTCTCTTAACGCGTTGAAGCAACACATTATTTTTTACCATTTTCTTTCCAAAAGAAAAACACAAATTTTATTTCAAAACAATAAACATAATCAAATTCTGTATTTTATCTTCAATATTTATTGCAATCACAATAAAAAATTAAAATTGAACAATATGAGAAACTGAACCTACAAACCTGTTTACAAGTTCAGATTTTTTGCCACGATAAGGTTGCTTGCGGCCACTTAACAACTATCTCAATTGAGCAGCACTATGTTTCTCTATTTCACACTTTCCCAATTACCCGTCCTGAATATCCTCTTCATTTAATTTCACTCCGATAAAAGGTACAATTTGTATACATTGTTACCAAACATGAGCGCAACTTTCAGACTATGCGGGAAGCACGTGGAAGCCGCACATGCGCAAATAAACTTTCGTTAGTTAGGTAAAATGGTATAATTTCTCATAATTTAAGACAATGTTGCATATTGTTTCCTTACTTTTTTCTTCATTATTTTTAAAACAAAGAATTAGATCAAATAGGGTATAATTATAATCACAATTTTCTGACACACCTCCTTTCGATTAATTTGAATTCAAATTCATGAGTTTGTTTTAAACTTTTTTTTCAAGTCTTTTAAATTATAAACTGGTTCGTATTGATAAAAAATTACATGAAAGAGCTTGCTTGATTGAAGAGAATGACAGGTAAGATATGATTCCCTGGCACTCGTGATCAAGCGTCTGATAACATCAGATTTTCTTCTTCTCCCACGTAACTTTTCTTTCTTTTGAGATATGATGAGTAACACGAGGTGGTTGGAGCGGTGGAATGGGATATGCGTCGACAACTGAATTTAGTTGGCCGGTTCAGTAATCCCTGGAGCACGTGGATATTTTTTTCGATTCGGGGCAGATCAGAAGTGAGAGAAGGAGGTGGTGGTACCAAAGATAATGGAAGAGAGAGAGAGAGAGAGAGCGATATGATCAGATTGGTTTAAAATATCCGAGGTAGCTAATTTTAGCAGAAATATGGGAGTTTTTATCTGATAATTTTTATGCATTTTTATTCAAATAAGGCTAGTTTTAAAACGGTTTTTAATATTTCAGTGTGATATTTGACTTGAAAAGGGTCCATTAAAATTTTTAAATAATTCAGATTGCAGGTAAATAAAGATAGAAAGATTTCATATGATATTAGAGTTAAAGAAGGTTTTTTCTCAAAAACTGAATTAGGATTGTTAAAAGTATATAGTTGTAAAAAATTACGGTAGGTTTATACTGCATTTATGTACTTTTTAAGTTGCGAAATGTTTTATTCAGATTTCAGGTCAATATTTAAATTCAAGTAGTTAGTTAGAAGAAGATTTGACACTAAAAACCGAAATGGAAAAAATGCAAGGAAATAAAAAGCATATGAAGTGCTCTAAATGTTAAAAAATATATTTTGTCTGAAGAAAATTACACTATGGCTAATTTATACATGATATTTTGATTCAGTACGATAAATTGAACTTTATTCAATAAACTTATACCATTACCGAAACCCAGCTGTAGAGTAAATTGAAGCATAAGGAGAAAGAAAAAAACTTGGAATTGATTAAATTCCATATGATCGAAGTAATTTAAAAAAATGAATTCAAGAGAATAAGTTCAAGATAGAAATTTTCCCACCTTGCTCACTTCGTACTTTCCGCAGTTAAAAACAAACTTTGAGCTCCTTTCCTCAGATCCAACTGGACTCAAGGTTTAGCGAGGTGAAACGTGGTCTAAGGAAGAATAATTTTAAAAAGATCTTCCGAGATTAGATGAACTTTGCCTCCATGAAATTAAAACAGAATCGAGAAAGAAAGAATCCAGAACAAAAGTTATATAGTAAGAAGCAAATTTTCAGAAAGCGCATTGGCTAGAGCAAATGTAAATTGTATTTTAAAACAGGTCAGTACACTTTAGTAATGGAATTCCTCAGTTGCTAGACAGCAAGTATTATATATTGACGCTGAAGTTTAGAGAACATTATAGTTCAAAGCTTTTAAATGCTTAGAAGAGAGATTTTAAGAAGAACAAGGAAAATCTTATTCTGAATATAAGTTTAAGAGTAAGTTGAAAGTAAGTAGAAAGAGTTTTATCGATAAAATTATTAATTCTTGAAATTTTGATTTCACGAATTCATAATCATGAAAATAAAAATAATTATTTGTAACACAATAGTTCCCTTTGTAAGTTTCCGGAATATTTATTTATTGATAAATTGATAGACATCAGTCACGTAGAATAACAAATATGTTTTTCACAAGGATTTAATTAGTCCTACGAGCTAGCTACAGGAGTATTAATATCACGTACAATAAGTTTTATTGCTCGTACAAGTATTGATTTTAGTCATATAGAGCAGGAAACTAATGACATGAATTTGGGACGTTCTTTAGTAGACAATTTTCTTCGTGATATTGTTTAGTCTGCTATATTTAAATACATCGTTTAACAAAAATGATTGAATTTTAATTAGGGGATAGAATCTTTGTCGATATTTTTATTCTATTATAGAAAGATTTCAAAGAAAGGAGAAATTATTAACGAAGAATAAACGAACTGTGTGCTATTACGGAAGTTTTGGTAAGACTGACCCATCCCCAGCTCGTGCAGGGCTAGTCTTACGGAAAAGTCCGTAATATTAGAGGGTGCCGATAACAAAACACAGAAAAAAAAGGACTTGCCATAAAAGTGTTATAATTTAATATATTTAAAGATGAAAATAACGATAATATTGTACAATTTACAAATGTCATTTTCATTGAAAAAAGTGCTCGTGGACAAATTGATTTTCGGAAAAAATTTAATACGGTTAGATTCAGTTTTAAAGGTAATAAAATTCTGCATGGAGCTGCTACAGTCCATTTTTGAAATTTTATGTCATGTATTCCGATTCATTCCAAAATGCCTATCTGGATATCCAGGAATGTTATCCAGTAGGATGCAGAAGTTTAATAGTGTATTGAATTCAGGGTCGGCGAAACAGTTTCAGTTTGGGTGGGAAATGAATTTGATTACTAATAATATGTTGAAAAATATCAATTCAAAATTCCACACCCGCTTGAGTTTTAGGTGGGGACTACTTCATACACCCAGCACCGCGTCCGCCGACCCCGATTGAATTTGTTACTAATAAATAAGTGGATGAAAATTTCTGATAGATTATAAACTATTTTTAGTACACAATCGACCAAAATTACTAAATACTAACACTACTTAAAGTACGTAATCATTTAATAACAAATTATACTTTTTTAAACAAGTTTTAACAACAAATCCACGATTTTGCTATTTTCGACTTACAAATTTAATTCTTTCAACATAATGAGCTGTAAATAACTAATACTCAATCTTTGTTCCGAAACATGAATAAAGATCAGCCACTTTTATTATTATTAGTAACAATATTATAAAAGGTTTTCTCGTGTTATGCATGTATTATTTTAAAACTTGGGTCTTTTTTCCTGGCATTAATTTTCAGTTTCTCAGCACTATATCTTTGCTAGCTCATTTGGTCATCTAATGAAAACTGATAACTCTTTAAACAAGCTCAATAATAATTAAATTTACTATTTAACCATTTTTTGTCAAAGAAAATCCGCCCTTTCAAAAACTAAATCATAAACTAACTAATTTTCATATTTTGTCACGAAGCATAGACCGCGGTTAGAAATTTGTATATCATAACATAATTATTTATAATACATATATTAAATATATTAAATTAAATTGTGTACAATCATAAAATGTCAGATACAAAAATCGAAGAAATCTCCCGAAGGCACCTATTAAGTTTTTTATAAAAATATAATTATTACTAGAAATATCGACTGTTTCTTTGATTCAATGTCAGATAATTTCAGTGGAAAGACCGTCCTTTTTACATGTCAAAATCATAGATCATATTTTTGTTAAAAAACCAGTTTATAAGGATCTAATAAATTATTTTCTATTCAATTTCGACGCTTAGTCATCGCAATAAATATCATACATATTATAATATTTAAAGAAAAAATAATTTTTTTCTACGACTAAACGACTGATTGGGAGACTTCTTTAATTAAATTGTTATTAAAAAACTATGTTGTTTGTGTTTAACAAAACTTGAAGTATATAAATGGCGTTAACCACAATTGTGAATCATTTTTGGCCAGAAAAATCAATTTATCTATGAGAAAAACTCATTTATAAAGAATTTGTTTATAAAAACAATAATTGTTCATTTATGCTAGGACTGTTATGAAAAACATTATCAGCTAACGTGAAGCCAAAAAAAAATTTTCTATGAGAAAAAAACTCTAATAAGAATTTGTTTATAAAAATTGTTTATAGTAGTTTAATAAAATATTATTAGAATCAATTTCATGCTACGAATGCAGATGCACTGATTCCGGCTGATAGATTCTGTCTGTATTTTTTCTTCAATCAAAAATTTACAAAGCTTAAATCGCCTATTTTGTAATTTGATTTGTTTACATATTGTTGCTCTGTGAAACAAATTAAAAATAGCAAACCCCAATTCTCTTAAAAATTTAATGTTGAGCATTTATAAAGGAAAAACTCTTAAATCCGTTAAGAAATACGATCTGTGAGCGATTATGAACAGTAAATTCCTATTCCAGACCACTGTGTGCTGTAGCTTATCCGTTCCGTCCACCCAAAGGAGTACTTTCATTTGTCTAAAAAAGAACCTTTTGGCAGCAAATATTATCCTTTTTGCGGCAAACTTCCTCTAATGCTACAGTCAGATATTTCTGTTTGTGTAAACAACATATTTACCTGGTAAAAAAACATGTAACAGGACAATGCTTTTGTTCCAAGGTAACTGTTCTATGGTTAAATGCATAATGTGACAAAGATCGCTCGTAAAAAAGTTAATAATAATAATTGATGAGCATTATATTTGTATCTAGCCTAGGGCGCGCAGTGGTTGAATCTCGCGCTTCGTGCTTGGATATTTATTCTTTGTATTTGGAATGCTTGAAAAAAACTTGATCAAAAAGATCTCTTTTAGATGGCAGTATTTATATGCGTCTTCATATTCTGAATTGTCTACCTAATTAAGTATAGTTAAAGATTAAGTTTCTCAAAGCTCTGTAGGCTTTGAGGTACACATTCTCATCGTGACACTCGCGCTGCGTGCTCGATTTCCGACAGAAATTTGTAAACAGGTTTTGTTGGATTTTTTTTCTCGTAACTTTCGTCGTTTTCCACACATTTTTTGTTTTATTTTTTTTCAACATTATTTTTCACGAATAAAACAAAAAGTACGCGTCCTATCAAGAAGTGATTCTTAACGAAGTTGTAGATCTTTTTTGGGATAACCATTTTTGTTAATTCATCTTTTTTTGTATCCTGCATAGTTTTTCCACAAAATGGTATTTTTTATTTTTCATTATTTTTTGTGCAATCAAACTTTGAATTTTCTATTTTTGAAGAAAGTTCAAAAATTGGTTATGATAATCTTGTAGGGCTTTCAAAAAGAAATGTTTTTCTATTTTTGACTTTTTTTCATATCGTGCGTTTTTCGGCTTCAAATTTTGATTTTCGGTTGATTAAAAAAATTTTGAAAACGCTATAACTCTAAGAATATTCTTTTTATCGAAAAAAAGTCATTAGGATAAATTGTTTGTCCTTTTTAATACTAGAAATATCCGTACATAGAATTTTTAAATTCAGAAAAAAGTGGTCTCAACAATTTTCAAAATGCCCTCACTTTTTGAATTTTTATAAAAAATGGCTGGTTCAAGAACTCGTCCTTTCTTTTAGGACCTAAAAAAAGTGTGCCAAAGATGAATTTGACTCGTTCATTTTTTTCGAGAGTTATCGTGTTTTCGGACGGACGGACAGACAGACAGACGCCATCGTGAAATCTGATTTTCGGATTCAGGGGGTCTCAAAACGTGGAGATCCGTTGAAAAAGTGTGATGTCAAATTTCCGACAATTCTAATACTTTCTCAATCATAAATGATGAGAATGTAATAGTCAAAATATGCATTTATGAATTGAATCTGTCTAAACTAAAATCAATTGTAAAATCACGCTTTTAAAAAGGAAATTTTCGCTTTATTTATTCAATGAACGGAATTTGCGTTGTGGAATGTTACGGAATGTTTCGTAAGGCTAGCCCTAGCGCTAAACTTGTCTGCTTAGTTTGACAAAAAATTCCGTAATACTAGTGAGTTGTTCGTTTAAGGGCATGTGACACAATCAAATATCTATATTACAGACCTCACTTTATCAACTCACTGAATATTTTTTTGAACCTAAGAACTTTTTTTGTAAATGAAATAACGAGCTGAAACTTTGGAAAATGTATCAGAGTTCAATAAAGTAAGTTTAGATACTGCATTTTGGTAGGAACTTCACTGAAAATTATTTCACGTTTTTTCTGAACCTTGACATTTTTTGAACGTTCGAACTTTTTTTCTACATAAAAGATCGGTCTCAAACTTTGAGAAATGCAAGAGCCGAAAAAAACTACGTTAAAGTACAAAGCTTAATAATAAAAGATGTAAAGAAATATATTTCGACTATAAATTCCAACGGCATCAGCCGGTAACGTTGTACACGAAAATACGAACCCTCTAGAGCCTCGTCTAGTGGCCGCCAGGGTTCGTATTTTCGTGTACAACGTTACCGGCTGATGCTGATGGAATTGATAGTTGAAATATATTTTCTTACATCTTTTATTATTAAGCTTTGTACATAAACGTAGTTTTCTTTCGGCTCTTGCATTTCTCAAAGTTTGCGACCGATATTTTATGTATGAAAAAAGTTCAAACGTTCAGAAAATGTCGAGGTTCAGCAAAAAGATAAAATAAATTTCAGTTAAGTTGCTACCAAAATGCAGTACCTGAACGTACTTTATTGTACTCTAATACATTTTCCAAAGTTTCAGCTCAATATTTCATTTACAAAAAAAAGTTCTTATGTTCAAAAAACCATTCAGTGAACTGGTAAGGTGAGGTCGGTAATATAGGTATTTAGCTGTGTCACATGCCCTTAAGCTTTATATATGCTGTATTTACAAATTAAAAACATTTATCAAATTCTGCATCTTACTGAACAATATTTTTGGATAGTGGATTGAGGATTTCTAGATATTATGGACTAAATTCTAATATTTCTCACACTGCCAGGATTGGAGGAGGAGGAGGAGGGGGGGGGGGTATAAAATGTTTTATGTCGACTTGTGACATGTAAAGCATCTCAATGCAGACTTCAAACTCTTTCCCCTATCCCCCTCTTTTTCCATCTTTACAGAATTCCTCTTTTCCCCATGTTTTCAAAAAAGTTCCCCTTCTCTCGTTTTTAGCTTATATGCAATCTGAATTAATAGAATTAAATAAGAAAATCCAACCATTTTTCGTAGAAAGTTAATTCTCTTTGAATAAAAAGTCTGCTATTATATTTTTGGTTCCAAATAAACCTTTTTTGGTTGAAAATTATACTATTCCGTTAAAGATATATATACTTTGTTAAAAATTAATTTTTTTGAGTTTAAAATTACTTTTATTGACAAATTTATTCCATTTTTTGTCTTAAAATTAATTTTTTCGTAGTATAAAATTCGTTATTTGGTCGAAAATTATCTTTTCTGTTCAGGAAATGCATATTTTGGGTTTCCAATAAAACTATTTTGTAGAAAACTCTTCTTTTTCGCTTGAAGATTCTATTATTTTAGTCTAAATATCAACAATTTGGTTGAATATTAATTGTTTGATTTTTTGAGAATTTACATTTTTGGTCAAATTAAACTGTTTTTAATTAAAAGTTAAAATAATGTTTGGTTAACTATCAAATATTAAATATTTTGATACGAATTTATCTGTTTTGGTTAGGACGGAGTGCTTTTTATTTAAAATTAAAATAGGTTTTTGGTTGAAACATCAACTATTATATTTTTTGTTGTGAATTATTCGTTTCTGATTGAAAGTTCAACTACTTGGTCGAAAATGAAGCTTCTTTCTTCACATTATTTGTTCTCCCATTTTTTTTTTCAAAAATTTAACTGTTTCGTAAAAAATTGGCTTTTTTCAATAGAAATTCAACTGTGTTCTAACTAATTCGTCTTCTTGGCTTGAAGATCCAACTTTTTGGTTCAAAATGCAACTGCCTTATGGTTGCATTTTAATCTTTTTTGTTTAAAAAGGGTATAACCGGCTAAGCATGCGAAATTCGTCTGAGGGGAATAAAATTTTAAGTCAGCCATTTTAAAACATAAAATTGATAAAGAATGTTCCCAAAATTTCTAACCGTTAGCCATCATGTTGTATGATTTAGGGGGGTAACATCCATTTCCGTATTTATTTCTTTTGTCTGTTTCTATCGTTAACAAAAATCTGAAAAATTCAGAGATCTTTTTCAATCAATCTCAACGTGCATGTTTCTTTCGGAAAAAATTGGCGGGAAATTCAAACTAAAACAAATTAAAAACTTGTTTTGGAATTTTTTGTATTTGTTAAAACTCAGGTAATATCTTAGTTATTGTACCACAGAATATTCAATCCAGGAGGTATTATTTAGAATTTTTTCAGAATTATAAATTTAAGGGATCTTAGTGTAAAGAATAAAAATTAGTAGTTTTCATATGAGGATAGTCCAAATTAGTACTTGTAGAAATTGAACTTTCGATTTTTGGTGATAAGCGCCCCCCCCCCCCAAATTTGTTCGTTTTCCCGAAAAAGAAATGGCGTCATTTTGTTCCAGCGTTAACCTTTGATCCAGGATTTTGAAATTACCATGGGGTTTTAAATAAAAAAGCTCGATTTTCAAATAAATGGAAAAAAGAAGTAGTTTTTAAAAACCTTTTGTGAATTTATGTATAATCACCTCTTAAGCAGTATTCAAGGAACAATTTTCAACCAATAACCTTTAACTTTCACACGCTAAATTTCCTTTCATTGTGCCCGGAAAATTCCTAAAAAATTCAAAATAACAGTTTTCTATCAAATTTATGCTAAAGACAGTATTTTTTGGAATTTTTTCAACATGAATGAGTTTTAATCGATAAGTGGCGAATTTCCAAGTACTTTTCAAATAAGTTTAAATTGTTTAAACAATTATTATTAATTGAAAGAATTTTTTCCCCCTTGTAAATCGTGGAAAATTGTTTGCTCTCGGAATAAATTATATAATGTTAATGAGTTTCAAGTGTTGTAGTTTTTTAAAATATATTTTGTAATTATTTAAACATTTTCATTGGTTTAAACATTTTTTCTCCCCAAAATCGTAAAAAGTTATTATTTTCTGGAAATAATTACACAATTAAAAAATGTTGAGAAAAGTATGTTTTTAAAACATATTTGAATTTTTGAACAAATTATTATTATTTAAATAATATAGGGTACACGTCTTGAGGTAAGAAAATACTGAATATAAAACGACATGGTGCAAGAGATTTAAAAAATCTAGACTATTCTCTACCTTCCATATGAAAAGTAAAAAAAAATGTTACCCTTAACATTCGTTAATTCTATAATTAATTTTAGAAAAGAATAACTGATTACTATTTACTAAGAAAAAAATTGTTTAAAAAAATGCTAAATGTCCTTTAGAAAAAAATATTGCTCTCAACGTCCGTTAATTGTGTCATCAATTGCAGAACAAAAATAACTTTTCACGATTTGCAGAGAAAGGAATTTGTTAAAAAATTGGTAAATGTCCTTTGGAAAAAAATATTGCTCTTAACACATCCGCTAATTGTGTAATTAGTTTCAGAAACTAATAACTTTTCTTGCTTTACCAGGGAAACAATTTTTCAAACAAATAAAAATTATTTAAATACTTACCAAATATCCTTTAAAAATAAATTGCTCTTGACATTCTTTAATCCTAAGAAATATCGTCTTTAGCATGAATTTGATGGAAAGCTGCTATTTTAAATTTTTTAGGGCTTTTTTCGGGGCAATAAAGAGGGAGTCAAGATTAAATGGCATTGGGTAGAAAGGATCCCTCGAACAATCTTTGAGGGGTGACTATACTTTAATTCACAATACTTCTTTTTTTTACTATTTTTGCTACTTTTAGTCTTTTAAATTAAGATCCCCCAAATTTAAAAATCCGAAAAATAATAAATAATAGTCCTTTGGATGAATTTTCTTTGGTAAAGAAGTTCAGACAGTACCTGAGTTTTGTCATACACAAAAATGTAAAGAAAGATTTGAAAATTTGGTTGAGTGTGAATTTCTCCGCATTTTTTGAGATTTTTCTAACGATCAAAACAAAGAAAAAAAAAGAAAAACGTATAAGGACGTTAACCCCCTTCCTTGTACTAACTTATTCAATATTTTTTATTGCATGCTGACTCAACGTTGGCAATTGATCCTTGTAGATTGAAAATTCAACTAAATAGTTATAAATTCAACTATTTTATTTAAAGTTTATCTTTGCAGGCTTAAAATTAAACGATTTTGTTAAAAATTCACATTTTTTTCAAATATGCAACTGCCTTGTTTGAAAATTTGCCTTCTTGGATAGAAAATCTATACTTTTTGGTGGAAAACTTTTTGGTTGAAGATTAACCTTTTTTCGTTAAAAATTCAATTATTATCCAAGAAATTTGTCTCTTAGGCCTGAAGATTCAATTGTTTCTTTCAACATGAAACTGTTTATAGTTTAAGTTTAATATACTTTTTTAATTTGACCATTTTGTGAAAATTTCATCTTCGTTGGTTGAAAATTAAGCTATTAAGTTAACCATTGTGTTGGAAATTTATCTACTAGGCAGCTTGATAAGTACCTGAAAATTCTAAGAGATGGAATTAGTATTCACTAATGTGAACCATTTTCGTCGAGCTTGATCCTTCAAATGACGCCTGTCAAAACTTCAGC
>NC_046664.1:108758917-108760049 GCF_010883055.1 Belonocnema kinseyi | reverse complement strand
TATCTCGAAAACTGAGGGTGATGGAATTTTTCTGAGGTCAGATTCGGATTCAGCGCAGCAAAAACCTTCGGGTATAGTAGGTCTGGTCTTTGGTTCTGAGAACTGTTGGCCTGTGTAATTTTCTTCCTAAAATTGAAGATGCTACCCTTCTATTTCTGATAATCTCCAATGACAAGTCTCATATTAGAAATTTTATAAAATAGTAATAGGGCCATTCAAAAACTACGTCAAATTATTTTCAAAACTTTTTCCACATCTCCCATTCTTTGTCACAGATCATCACACAAACCCTGAACCCCCTAGGGTGATTTTACCAAATTTAAGTAGACATTTTTTTTACGATTTCATCAATTAAGCGCCTAAAATAAAACACAGAACATACAGATATAACATTTTAAGGGAGTCGTCGTAACTCAGATGGTATAGTGATTGTCCTATATTATAGCACTGCAGCTACGCTGGCGCAGGTTCGATTCCCAAAGCAGGCAGCGAGGCTGGCCGTGCTTTCTGAAAGCTTCGCTTCTGCCCCTTGGTATATTACCTCACAGATACCCTATAGTTTATAATTAACCCTACAGTACATTCGCAAATGACCCTGGCAGTTGATACGACTATAAACATTCAACTAATAGAAATAAAAAAAATATTTTAATAGACATAATAGTTCAAAATCCTCTGACATTAGGGGAAGAATGGAGATTTCGTACGAACGCTAAAGATTTCAAGTTGAAATATGTTGTATTTTCATTAAAATAGTTTACTTTGTTAAAAACAGTTGAGTTTTAAAACCGAAAGGTACATTTTCAACTATACAGCTCATTTTTAACCAAGAAAGATGATTTTTCAAACGAAAACTTAACTGCAGGCCAGATAGTTGTATTTACAATCAGATAACTGAAGTTTCAAGCAAAATACTAGGCAGTCTGATAAGTCCCTGAAAAATGAAACACGGAGACGTTTTTTTGGCCAAAGTCGGTTTTATTTTTCAACATACTCTCCTTTTAGGCCAATACAGCGAGTCCAATGATTTTCTTTTTGATACCGTCCGAAAAGTACTCGATCGGAAGGTCTCCAAAATACGCCTCAGTTTCAGCTATGAGCTCCTCATTTGAGTAAAAACGCTTACCGGTGA
>NC_046664.1:108736440-108758817 GCF_010883055.1 Belonocnema kinseyi | reverse complement strand
ATGAGCAACCTCAAAAACCTATATATAGATTTTTTCGATCGAATACGATCACTTATAAATTGGGCTTATAGCCTCACATATGCTATATAGGGTGTTTTATCGTTGTTACGAAACTGCTCCTTTGTGATGCTTTCGCCCGTTTTTGAAAAAAAATTTATTCAAGATGCTATGTAACCTCAAATATAGCAAAAAACGGTGTTTTTTGCACTTTTAGGTAACAATATCTCGAAAACTGAGGGTGATGGAATTTTTCTGAGGTCGGATTCGGATTCAGCGCAGCAAAAACCTTCGGGTATAGTAGGTCTGGTCTCTGGTTCCGGACCTTTGTCAAATTTTGTCGGCCTGTGTTATCAATGAATATTTTTAATTCGGAACAAAATTCATTATACTTCTTGCACCTGGAATGCATAAATAGAGTGGCAATATTCAGTTTGTAGTAACTCAGTCTTTTTCTCAGGGGTTTGACGTCAGGAGAGTGCTTTTCTCAACTTGAGAGCAGACTTATGTGAAGCGGAAGGGTCGGAGTAGGGTGGCAGGAAGCCAGTTAGAGAGCAAGTGAGGGTAGTAGAAACTGTGGGAGGGTGTGCTATGCAAAAGACAAAAGAAGAGAAGATAGATCAACGACTCATTGTCCCTAGCATCGATTGAAAATATTTAAAGCACGAGGTCAGACCTGTTTAAGTAAGGTGGGAAGTCAAAAATAAGAATTACAATGCAATTCAATTCACCGCTTCATTGTCTTCCAGGAAACTATATCAAATATAAACCCAAGAAAATAAGTTTCAGAATCAAAACATCGAAAAACATCTTAGCTTTGTCTTGTATAAAGCGCTGGACATTTCACTGAAAATTATAAATATTAAGTTTTTACATGAATAAGTATTTTCCATTTAAAAAAATTATTCCGATAATAAGCCATCTCTTGTTCGGAAGTTCATACTTGTCACTAAATGTATACAACTCTGGCAGCTATTTAGTATAATATTTCGCCTCTCCCGTTTCACATTCGAATTTTTTAATTTAATTTTCGCCACAAAATCTCGTTACGTTTTGATTTTAATGAGGTGGGATTAGTTTTATCTAAAATTTCGACTCGCACTGTTTTCATAAAATCTTCACGCTTTCAGAAACTTTAAGTCAGAAAAAGCGATTTTTGCGAAGACATCTGCCTGAAGTCTTCTGTAGGCACGAGAACTTTTTAAAGGCTGATTAGAATGAGTTGATCTTCAGTATACTTTTTTAAGGCCTAAAGAGAAAGGATGAGTTTGTAAAGAAGTCACTTTTTAACAAGAATTCTGGTCTTATCCATTGACTCTCAGAGAAAAAGTGGTCTCAGATCAAAAGCATAGTCCTCTCTATGTTCTGTTATGGAACAAGTGAATATCTTTCTTTGCAGGTACAGAATTATTTGGCAGAAATATTATGTTCAGTTTGTCTCAAAACGATATTGTTCGATGAAAAATTTTCTCTTAGAGACACATGCAAGTCCTTTAATGTTAAATTTGAGAGAAAATTCTAGTTTTGTCAAGAAACATCCTTTTGAGACAAAAGCACGTTTTCCAGAAGAGAAATTGTTAATTTCAAAAAGATATTCAAATTTTCTTTAAACAATTTTGGATGAGATTCATAGTTTTTCGTTTAACCGTGAAAAGTGTTATTTAAAATAAAATATTTCATTCTACAAAAAAAACTATGCTAGATAAGAAAAAAAATGTTAAGAATAAAAATAGGTCATCTCAAAAAGATCTACAGAGTTACTTCGGAACCATAGCATGATTTTATTATGATTTGACCCTTGAAAGACTGATTGTGGGTTGTGCATAATGATTTGACAAACAGAAAAGTTTGGAAATTTTAGGATACCTGCAATTTTCGTTAATTTAGAAGTTTTGCATACATTTTCGGATTTTTTTTTTGATTTCTTCAAGGTTTGAATACCTTGAATTTTTGAAAACTTTCAGTAATTTTTAAATTCACCTGAAATTTTAGGTATTCTTTGGTAGTTTCATCATAGGTTTCCAAAAATTTCCAACAGTTTGTTTTTATTGTTTATCAAATCGAAAATTGTCTGTATTTGTCACAAATAATATCGTGTGCAGCTAGTGCTACGAGTAGACCGTTGCAACTTCTGTGAAGTTCACAGGACTTCTGATGAGCTCATCTTCAGTTCGTTGCAGGATCCCCTTCGATTCACCTCAGACTAGTACAGAAAACTTCACTTTCGTGTGGAACGGCCTCTTTTCCTCAGTTTTAGCACCTTAGACTATGTAAAAATTCTTTAATTGGAAAAGATATACAAATTTACTTCAAACAATTTCTTGATTAGACCTATAGTTATTTTATTCGTGATAACGCTGGAAAAAATTCATTTTTCAGCCTAAAAAATATCTGACATATGAATAACATGAAAACTACTGTTAGAAAATCTAAAAATTCAATGTTGAGCCAAGCAACGTGAGACTCATGTAAAAAATGTAAAGTAATCTTGATGAAGAACAAGCCAAAACCAGATCAGAACATCAAAACAGCACATGCGTGTATACTCTATACATATTGGAGTGATTCATTTAATAAGTAAAAAAAATGATGCTCAAATATGAATAAACACACTAGCCTAAGCTGTTTCTTTTTTGTTCACAAATTAAAAAGGAAAAAATGAAAAGTCAAATATGATATAGTGGTCCCGTATTTGAGGTTTTTCTTTTTTAACGATTTGTGGTCTTTTAAAATTTTCTTAGTGGCTTAAAAATGCATGTAATAAATTTGTGTATCTGCATATAAGAAAAGTATACATCTCTAAGAAACCAAATGAACAGATGCTAACTCGTAAAGATACAATTAACAGATTCTAACTCGCGCAGGGAACTCTCGTAGATTCTAAATCCCATATAAATTAAATTTCCCCAATACCTGCGTCGCAATTTGAGAGTTACATGGTCGTTCAGAAGAATGTATATTTTGGGATTTTTTTTGGGAGTGGAGAATATAACGAGTCTTTCCACAAATTTTATGTGTTAACAAGGAACTTTTAAACTACAAAATAAAAAAAATTTCAGCCATAAATATTAATACAATTTTTAATTATAAGGGCGGATGTCCAACATATTCAGCCGGGAGATGTGAAATTGCCGGCACTCTAGTTTCTCACAAATTCGACTAACACAAAACACAATTCCTTCCAGTCGAATTCTCTGTTGTTGTCTTGATTGTTGAGGTAGCACCCAATTAAAGTGGAACTTAGTACTATGGAGAACTAAGTAACTAGCGCAGCTGCTTGTTCTGGCCTACGGTGACTGGTGAAAGCATCGTGTGCAACGAGCGCTTTCACTTCTATAGTTCTTTTTCATTTACTATCCACGAGGTGCCACCCTTTTATGTGGTGTGCGAGTGAACAAATTATATAATTAAAAAATAAAAAAAAAGATTAGTATAGCAAAATATAAAACAAATAAGAAAAAATCTGCCCGCGGGGCGGGCACATTCTCACCGCGTGATGCGCGCGACTGTTTTTTTTCGGGCTGCGCGCTCGAAGAGGCGTTCACCTCGATTTACGTACTCGGTCTTTGTATTTACTCCACATTTGTGCGCGAGCCTTTTCAAATTAAAGGACAAAGCATCGACAACTTTCATTTGGCAATTATGAATTCTCTTTTGTTAAAGCTCTTTCGGCTTTAACGAACACATTCTCATCATGCATTTAATATTTTGCGCTTGATTTAATCGAAAATGCGTACTTTTCTGCATTATGTTTAACTCTATTATATCAATGGTATATTATATTTATTTCTCTACCTAGGTCTGGGGCTATTTATTTAGATATTGCAAAATAAAGTACAAATCTTATTTTCAATAATTGCTTTAACATTTGTTTCTTATTTTGTATTAAATTTTATTCTTAGCCATTCTGAAAAATGTATATCATTTCAATAAATTAATGTTATTACCATTCATAGCATGCGTCAGTGTTGGAACAAAAGTATTTTAATCGTCTAATTTTTATTATTAAAGCAAATACGCATTCTATTAAAATTAAAATTATTGTTAAACATTTTATATTTATATTTATATTTAATGTAGATGTAATTCCGGCGAAAAATTTTGTTAAATAAAATGATATCGTATTTTGTGTCCTTTTCCCAAAAAGTTTATTTTTTTACTTTTAATATATTTTTATGACCAGAGTTTATAACAAATTTGTAGATATTGTTTGGTTAAACAACTTTTCTCTTTTAATTTTTTTTGCGTCTCTCGTGTCTTTTGTCCAAAAATTAATTTGTTTAATTTTTAATCCTATTTTTTACGATTGAAAGAAAATATACTCGACCTGTATAAAAATGATTAATAACAAATTTATAGATCTTTTTCGATTAACAACTTTTGTCTGTTCATTTTAGTTCGTACCTTGTGTCATTTTTCGAAAAATTTAAATTTTTTATTCTGAATGTTCTTTACGACTAAAAACAAAAACTACGCGTCCTATCGAAAATTGATTAATGACAAATCTGTAGAGCTTTCCAGGGCGCGCAATTTTAGTTAATAAATTTTTTTCGCATCTTGCATAGTTTGGCCGCAAATCGAATTGTTTATTTTTCATTATTTTATGTATGATAAAAATTTGAATTTTCAACTTTTCGACAAAATCGAAAAAGTTTATAATTTTCTTTTTATCGAAAAAAGTCTTAAAGATAAATTGTTACAGTTAATGAATACTTTCCATAGCCGTGCATAGAATGTTTATATCTTGAAGTAGTAGTCAGTATTGAGTCATAGCTGAATGTGTAACTACGGTATTCACTAGACGGGCAAAACAGGCCCAACGCTGGATGCCCTTATTGGCACAATGTCAGGTGAAAGTAACAAAATAGCAACGATTACCAATGTCGGCCCAAACCTGGTTGCCGGAGGTAATTCAAAAAATGATAAGAAATGATAAAAAATGATAGAATTTTTCTTAGGACGCATCTACTTTATTCATTCATCATTATACGACTGCACGTCGTCCTAATATTATTTATAATTTCAAGAATTGAAATTTCATTTAAACATTTTAGTTAATTTCAACGACTACTGCTATAGTCTAACGATATGACAAAAAAGGTATTTGAAAAATAAATATTAATTGATTGCGAGTATTTTGAATATAAATATTATTGGTTCCGTTTAGAATAAATACATATAATATATGTTGGGCATTTTAATGGCCTGGAAAATAATAGACGTTTCCTTTGTATAAGTGCCTGAACTGTGAGACAGGACTTCTTTATTGATCATTCATCTTTACTGATAAGAGGTAGGAAGCAGACTGACTACCCTACACAAGGGTTGCGTTAAACAACCGTGTCACTCTGAAGACCATGCCTAGACGAAGAAGTGGGGAGAATAAAAGATGCTGTTACAATAGAATAGCCAATGCTGTTACAACGTTATATTACAAATAAAATTTCGAACGCTACGGTGTATCAAACCTACGTCTATATAACTAAATCTATCGCCTAACTCTCTTTTTATAATATTTTTTACTATAGGACATTACGTAAATGTACAATATACGAACTGTTAACAGGAATATCAATAAAATAATTTTTAAATAAATAATTTTAACCGATTACAATTGATATAAAATGTATTTTTTTCTAAACATTCACAGTTTTTCATTAAGATGGAACTTAGAGCTATTTTCTGGAAAAACAGGACCGAGTGTTGTTTTCGCTAAAGTTTTATTTATAGTTTTTAGACATTTAAGAACACATAAGAGCAATTCCATGTGAAATCATCTGAAGAATGTAAGCTGTTGTTATTAATCTTGATGCAAATTGTAGTATTTTTTCTCTTAGGTTCTGAAAGAAAAACCCTAAAACGATTTTTGAAAAATTCAAAAAACTTGGGAGATATTTAAAATTTAAAATTTTGAAAATTTTTTCAGAAAAAACTAATTTTTTCTTTTAATTTTTGTATAGGTAGCTTTCAATATCCTCTAAAAACCCTGCGAATTTCAGAATAGGATCTCTGTTAGTTTTCGAGAAATACTAAGGCGCGTAGTTCGTGCATGCCACGGCGTACGTTCTTAATTATTTCTCTGAAACTAACAGAGATCCCATTCTGAAATTTATAGGGCTTTTAGAAGACATTATATAAGTCATCTATCAAAATAATAATTATAAATAAAGAAAAAAGTGGGTTTTTCGGAAATTCAGTTTAAAAATTTGTTTTTAAAAAATCAAAGAAGATTTTGAAACTTTTTCAAAAATATTTGTTGAATTGCATGAGAAAGATGAGAAATTAAATTAAAGAAAACGAAATAACAATAAAATTACTGGAAACCCCAATTCAAAATCAATAAACGCTTTTTCGAAAAGCAAAGGATCTTGGCGCGTTCGGTCGTTGCCTTTGTCAATCGTCAACTGTCGAAGTGACGCCGCCTTTCACTTTCCCTCGCACCTATCCACAACACATCTCTCTCTCGTCAGCTCATCGGAAAATTCCATCATTTTCCGATGGGCCTTCTCAGTACTGGCTCGTGAAGAGTCTTCACCCCGACTTACACTTTTTAGATCTAATTAATGTCTGCGCGTCCACAACATTCTCCCCCCCTGTATTCCTAAAATAGAAATACCTTTTTTTGTTTCTCGAGGACGCAGATTTTCGTTCCTGGTCTCCGGTAGGTTCCTGTTTTGGTTCGCACGTCCGCGACGCGAACCTGCTTGACCTTACCAAGATACACGGAACATATGATTTCGCGTATCTACTGGTTCCATGGAAGTTGGTTGTCCCAAATGACAACCAGATAACCAACGTTTAGGTTACTCGTTCGGCTGTACCACGTTGTGCGGCGGTTAAGTGGTAGCAAGTATTCCCCTGCCCACCGGGTTACCATCCATCGGGTTTAAATATTCCAGGGGCTCCGGGACTCTCGTACAATCCTTTTCACATCAGAAGAAAGTGATTTGGTGTCAAGCTCTCAGGATCGCAAGGATCATCTGAAACAAAGGTTAAAAGACGGCTGTTTACTGAATACTCGGCTTCAGCAAAGATAGTGTGAAGGACTTCCTCCTTAGGCTTTTGCTTTTTCAGTGTGGCCTTTAGCGCTCGTTTTACGGAACCAACGAGCCTCTTCCAGCAGCCTCCCATATGTGGACTTCCAGGTGGAATGAAGGCCCACTCGATTTTATCTGTCGCCAGCTGTCGTTGTATCTCCTTCCAGTCGAATTCTCTTAGCGCCTCTCGAAGATCACGATTTGCATCCACGAAGTTTTTTCCGTTGCCGAAATATATCCTCGCTGGCTTTCCTCGTCGAGCCATCATCATGGAGTCTGTCCTTAATAAACTCGATATCTCCAAGTAAACAGCTTGTATGTTCAGACATGTGAAAAGAACATCGAAGTAGTTGACGCAAGTGTTGGTGAACGGTTTGATTAAAGTCTCGGTTCTTATGTCTGGTAGTGGTGCCATTTCCGGTGTCTGCGGTTTCAACTTATGAATCTTGCAAGTCTGGCATTGGCTGAATACTGCTCTTAAGTTGGCTCGAAGCTTTGTGATCCAATATTTAGATCGCAAATCATTCACTACCCTCTCTCGTCCGATGTGCCCTACTTGCATCAGCTATAACAGCTCTATTTCGCCTCTATTGACATCTGGTCTAGTCAGCTCCACCTCTCTGCCTTTGTCGCGTTTGCGGCACCTGTTCACAAAGCGCAGCGCCCATCCTATCGTGCAGATTAGCCATGTTCATGAAGTCAATTTGAAACGAACAAGAATAGATTTTTCAAGGTTTCCCACTGGGAGAATTACCTTGCGCTTGAGTTCCTTTTTGGCATCTTCAGAGAACTCTAACTTCGAGGGTTCCTGCGGCCATTCGCCTTGTGCTCGAATAAGGTATTCTGGTCCCGTAAACCAGCGGCTGGTGGAAGTCACTTTGATGAGAGCAGTGACTCACGTCTCGGGATACTCATGTGCTTCAACGGTGCGACTCTGCTCTTGTTCATTACCAAGGTTGTTCTTGCACTTGCATGTACCTTCAGTCGGAAATATCCGACTGCTGCTAAGGCTTGTACACTTGCATCACATAATTTGCTAGCTTCTCTCAAATCTGCTAATCAGGTTGTCCACTTTTTTGTCAACTCATTTGGAAGTAGAGTGTTCCAGTCAAGTCCAGACCGCGAAATATTCTGCATCGGAATTTTACCTCGAACCGTCATTACTGTTAAGGGGCCCAGGGGATAAAAAAATGTCATTATCAATTAAAGCACTTCGCGCTTTGTCGGTTGCTTTTCTCCGCTAATCAATCGACTATCCACACGTGAAAAGTTGGCGGTAAAGGTGAATACATCGTTCTCCGGTGACCAGATAACCCCCAGGATTCGCGCGAATTCCACTTCTCCGAAGGCTACCTGCTCTCCTCGCTGTGCGACAGCTTCTGGCGTAGAAGAGCTCAGAACTTCTGGAGAGTTGGACATCCAGTTTCTGATCTCGAAACCACCAGGTAGTCATCAACGTAGTGGCGCTGGACTATCGATTAGCATGCTTCTGGAAACTCTTCTTTATATCCTTCGGTATTGCGGTTTTTGATCTCTTGAGCAACGTAAGGCAATGCCACTGCCCTGAACATCATGATTTCCATCGAATAACTTAGCAACTCACCAGTACTCTGGTACTGAGAGAGAGAATTCCCACCAGAGAATTGTAAAGTTCGAAATCCTTTACGAGTTTGTCGTTTAAGCTTACCACCTGACTTTTAGCAGCAGTATTGTAAACTAGCCGAATCTTCCAGGCTTGTTAATAAAAAATCACAGAAGTTATGAGGGTTCAAAAAAATACCAAAATTTTCGATTTTGGATATCTCGCAAGTTTTTTTGAATTTTTTAAAAATCGTAGAATTTCCTTTCAACACCTAAGAAAACACATACTACTATTTTTATCAAGATTACTAACAATAAATTAAATTTGTCAGAATACTTGACATGCAATTGCTGTTACACCCTATTTTTAAACGTATTTTTTAAAATGGCCAACTAGGCCGATTTAACGGGGACGACCCATGTAACAACACAAGGATAAGGGTATATTTTGGGATTTTTTTTGGGAGTGGAGAATATAACGAGTCTTTCCACAAATTTTATGTGTTAACAAGGAACTTTTAAACTACAAAATAAAAAAAATTTCAGCCATAAATATTAATACAATTTTTAATTATAAGGGCGGATGTCCAACATATTCAGCCGGGAGATGTGAAATTGCCGGCACTCTAGTTTCTCACAAATTCGACTAACACAAAACACAAACAATTTTTCTTAAAGTTTATATTCATAGTTCCTTTGGCATCCAGAAAAAGTTTAAAAACTTATCATTTTTATCAAATTGGCCGACGTTTCAACAAAAATGTTGATTTTTAACCAAAATTTTGCATGGAATTGTTTAAAAATAATTTTTTACAGTTTAGAGTGGTTGACAAAAAAGATAATCATTTTAAATATATGTATGTGCAAGGAGAACTCAATCAGTCAAATAGTTTTTGAGTTATCTTTCTGGCAATGTTGGAAAATGTGAAACCGAGAAAAACAGCGAGGTGCGCGGGGCCCGTTTTAGGGGATAAAGAGGTCACATACCGAATTGTTATTCAAAGACAAAAGGCTTCCGATTTTTTGTATGTAAGTTCTTGCTTAGGAAATTTTGTATATATTTTAAAGAATTTATATCAAATTGACGAAATCGCATTTCTAAATAATCAGGCTGGAATTACATGATCGATTTTTTAAACCGTTACATGGGTCGCCCCCTTAAATAAAACATAGTTTGCCGTGGTAAAAATGACACTTGGTCCAGTCATATGCCGTTATTGGGCCACACTTTGGTTGATCCTCGTAAAACATGGTTTCCCGTATTAAAAGTGAGACTTGGCACAATAAGGTGCCGATGCTGGGCGAAACATCGGTGGAGGATCGGCAAATATAAATAGCCAATATAGGCTTCCAGTACTGACTCAAAACTGGACCGATTTAAATAAAAAATGGCTTGCTGTGGTAAAAGTGACACTTGGCCCAGCAATGTGCCGTCACTGGACCAGACATTAGCTGATCCTCGTAAAACATGGTTCATCGTACTAGAAGTGATATTTGACTCAATAAAGGGCCCATACTGGGCCAAACATCGGTGGAGGATCGGCAAATTTAAATAGCTAATATAGACTGCCAATACTATTTCAACACTAGGCCGATTAAAATGCCGATATTGGCACAATATCGTTAGCCAACCTTTGGCTGGGAAAATTGGACCAACACTGAGCCGTGTATTATGCTCCGGCAATTCGCACTTGAGGCGCTTTCTTTCTGAATTTTGGTCCAAAATAGCTGATTCAAGAACTCGTTTTTCCTTTTTAGGTCCAAAAAAGTGTGACAAAACAGAATCTAACCTGATCATTCTTTTGACAGCTATCGTGCCTAAACAATACAGATTACAGACTACAGTTTACCGACAAAGTGAAATTTTACATAAAACCAATACCTTCTCATCATGATGAGAATGTAAAAATTATGATTTTCCTTGAAATTAAGTTACAATTTTGTTGTTAAATAATTAGAAAATTATAGTGATATAAAATAGGATAATTTTATATATATATATATAAATTTGTTACATGCATTTTAAAGATATTCAGAAAATCAAAACAACAAAAAGTCAATAAAAAAGAGAAAACTCAAATAGGGGACCTGTAAATCGTATATGATCTTGAATGTTTTTTTTAACATCTAAAAAAGTATATTTAAGGTTAATGTGCATGTTCCGATTCCAAATTACTTTCTTTATATTACCCTAAAGGATATATGCAAAGAAGTATTGTGATTACAGGATTTATTGGAAAATTATAAAATTGCATATCAAAAATCAATCACGTGTATTGTAAGATTTGTAAGGTGAATGTGATCCTTAATGCCGATAAAGTATAGAGTCTTAAGTAAGTTACTTTTATTTTTAATGTGAACAAAATTTGACAATCTCTTTAAAACTAAAGGTTTTGACATTTTTGTAATATTTGCAAGTAAGCTTCTGTGTATGCATTACAGTGTGAACTAATCCGAGCGCGAAGCGTAAGACCCGATAGACGCGCGCCGCAGGTAAGGGCTGTGTATGTAGCCGCTCGACGGGGAGATGTTTTTCTGACATTCTCTGGATCTTCTATCTTAATCTTGTATAGCTCAATTTATCCAAGTTTAAAATAAGCCTAAGAATTTACATAAGTATTAGTGTGAGGCAGTTTAGTAAGTGAAGAGAGGTTAATAAAAGAGGTGATATTAAATTAATTGAATCTATGTTCCCTATACTTAAAAAATAATAAGTTTTCTGAACTATTTGCTCAGGAAATAATTAACAAATGGTTCTTATCTTTAATTTTGTAAATATATATGGTATCTATAATTATCTGTAATTAATAATTAGTATCGGACGCAAATGAAATCAGACTAGAACTTGTGCAGTAAACAAATACATGTGTTGAGATCCAGTTTTGATATCAACATCGCAGAACTGCTATTGGCTTTGTATTCCTGATTCTAATACTGTGGACTTAATTAATTCTATCCATTTTGTGTTGATCATGTTTGGATAGCAGATATTCTTGGGTAGTAGATATTTTTGCCATTAAAAATATAATTATTCCTGAAAAATTCAAACGTTGAACGTGGTAAAATAGAAATTATAGTCTTTGAAATGAAGTCTGTAATTAAGAATTTTAAGAAAAGTAAAGCTGCTGGTGTGAATCGAATTAACACTGATATGCTGGAGAACGGTGAAGAGTATTTGATTATGTGGTTGAGAGTTAAATATGTGTGCAATGAATCCAAAAGTTTTAAATGATTGGGGAAAGGCGATTATCGTTCCACTTTATAAGGGAAAGGGTGATTATGGTAACTGCACTAATTATAGAGCTATGAACTCACTAAGTACCGCAAATAAGATATTGATCAAAAAACTTATCAGTGAAATCATGCAAATAATAGTCGAAAAAATTTGGAACGTTTAACGTGGAATTATGTTGACTTGAAAAAGCCTGTCACAAGGTGGAATGAGTGAAACTTTGGGAAGTTCTGAAAGAGTATGCAGTCAATAGTTGGCTTCTGAAAGCAATAGAAGTAATATATGACAATAGTAAAGTGAGTGTCAGGATAAATGCATCACTAAGTGACTAGTTTCATATAAGCCAGGACTTTGGGCAAGGATGCGTAACGTTCTCTTGGTTCTTTAATATATACAAGGACAAATGTCTCAGAATGACTCTCTAGACTTAGAAAAGAAGGTGCTCAGTTGGTCTCTGGACAGCGAAGGTGCACGGATTGACGTTTGCAGATGATAAAATCATTACAGCTCAATCAGTCAATGATTTACAGAGAATATTTAGCAGCGTGTATACTCGCAGAAACAGGAGCACACAGCGTTTGTGTCTTAATATTAACTTGAGTAAAACAAAAATTATTTTATTTTAAAGAAGGGATGAGACGAGAGTATTCAACATAGCCTTAGACGAAGAAAGGATAGAACAAAATTATGATTTCGTCAATTTTTCACAAAAACCGGCGAGATCATTTTTGTCGCAGCTCATTTAACTCATGGTGCTGGCTATGACTTCATTTAAAATAGGAGGTCCCCCAAAAAACAGTCGTATTCTATATATTTTGACGCACTGATTTCGAAAATGATATCGACTTTTCCGAAAAAGCTTGCATTTTGTTATAAACATTTTTGATAAAACAATTGCTTTTAATCAATAAAAAACAATTTTTGTTTTTTTTTGATGGGATCTAAATAAAATTACATTAAAAAGGTGTCGTGCCATTTTTTGCCACAAATAATGGTTTTTGAGTTATGATCCATTAACGTATGATTTTCATGAATTTGTACTCAAAACATTAACTTGTTTGTTAATTACAATGTTTAAAATAACAAAATGACGACAATTACTTTTTTCATAGGGTTTTTATATCATATCGACATTTAATGAACTTGACCTACCTTAATTGTCGTCAAAATTTTCTTCATTAACATAATTAATTTATAATAAATAAAACCTCTTTCAGAGTGAAAATAAAAAAATTATATCTTTCTGTTCTTATTGCATGAAAATATATACAACAACCGAGATTAGTAGTGTTATATTAATCTTGTAGAAATGCGTAGTTCTTTATGCTTGAACGCACAAGAGCATTATCTATAATAGAAGAAGTAGCTAGTTCAAGTTACATGTCGATATATAAAATAAAAACCCTATGAAATAAGTAATTTTCTTTATTTAATATTTTTAGTACGAATTCGTGTAAACCATGCATTGGTGGATAAAAAATTTGTGATGGTGATTATTCGTACGAACTACACTTTCGGAGCTACATCGTTTTCGCACATTTGAAATTTTCGGGATTTTTCAATTTAAAAAAATTCACAACTTGAAAACCATTGTTTGTGGGAAAAAATAGCGCGATACCTTTTTTATGTAATTTTACTTAGTTTCACCGAAAAAAAATAGTTTTTATTTACTGAAAGCAATGATTTATAACAAAATTCAAGCTTTTTCGGAAAATTAATATTGTTTTTGAAATCAGCACGTCGAAATCTATACGATACGACTGTTTTCTTGAGGGAACCTCTTCTTTTAAATTAAATCATAAACAGCGCCAGGACTACTTGTTATGTTCTGGAGATCATATTCAAAGCATACTTCAACTATGATACTATAATATCAGCATAGCTGCATTCTCATTCTCTGAAGCCTCATTTTTGTTGCAACTCAAAACAACACTGAATTAGCATACTTTTGAGGATCGTTGTTTTTCTTATTAGAAGTTTATTTACTGCTCAAGTATCATCCATAAACTAGGATAAAAAGATTATCTGCAGTTTAGGAGCCATTACTAGAAGTATAAAATGTAATGAATGAAGCTAAAATTGCAATATGTAATTATGTGTAATATGTAAGTATGGCAGAGAAACCTGGAGGTACCAAAAAGGGATGAAATTAGAGTCAACATGGTTGGTATGCAATTCTGCAGTAATAATTGAGTTTGCACAGAACTTTCCCTGGTGGTAAAGTTAAACATAGCGGGAAATATTGCGTACAACTTTTCCGCCTGATTGGGTGAAAGGAAATACTGATTAAGAAGAGTCATATATTGAGATGGTTGATAGCTTAGATGTTGAGATGGTTTTGTCATGTTGAGAGAATGGATGAAGGACGTTTAACGAAGCAAATGTCTTTAGGCAAAGTGAATGGTATAGTCTGGGATCCGAAGATGAGAGCTTTGGGTCCATTTTAGGTCCTGATGATTTGATGATTAATTCTTGTGCAGAATTTTCTCCTGATTCCGAATATATAGAATATACGTGGCAATCTCTTAAAGAAAGGCCATAACAAAAAAAACAATAAAAAACCAATAAAATAGCGTTTTAACGAAAAACCATTTCTACAGCACAGTTTTTATTATTTAATTCTACTATCATTTTCACATATAATGCATATATTATTTATTCAATGCAATGAAGCATCTATTAAAATAAAATAAATTCACTTCGGATTTTGGCATGCTAATAATAGGGCTAAGGGTGCTAAGAAGTAGTGATATTACCCTAGTACTAGCTAAAACAAAGCTAATACACACACACACACACATATATACATTTTTTTATTATAAGATTAGTAAGTTAAAAAAAAAATGGAAATAAACACAAACTTTTCACGTCTGCACCTAAAAATATGTGTGCTGGTTCAGTCGAGGTTTCAATATTGTGGAGCTTTCAGGCTTCCCGCCGACACTATTCAATGCTGTTACAAGTCTTTTACATACATATGTGAAAAAGTTTATTTCTTTATGATTTATTTTAAACTAAACTAACCGCCTAATCCTACATTTTTGGAAATACGTCATCTTCTTTCAGCGAGTACTATTTGATACATAAAGAAAATTCAAAAATGATAAAAACTGTGCTGTAGAAATGATATTTCATTAAAATGCTATTTTATTGTTTTTCCTGGATACTATAAATTTTATAAACATATACCTGTAGCCGTAACTGACCGTTAACTGCAGGCTTAAATAATGGATAACTGAATACGTCACAGAAAAATTCTAGAAAAAGCCGCAACGGGCAGTTACGGACTTTACTAAGTTAACGGGCGGTGATCTCGAGTCTTCCTGACTTCGCAGAGGTCCGTATGCTATTACAGCGTTCTCCGGAATCATCGAACCCCGAGAAAAAAGGTCTGTAATTCAAGAAACGCCGTAACTTCATTTATTTTTAACTTCGAAATTCTCTTGCCGTGAACGGCGTTTTCTCAAATCGCAGCAGACCTATTTCTGAGATCCGTGATTCGAAGAGAACCGTAACTATCCGTTACAGAGTTTTCTAAATTTCAGCATCCCAATCAAGACCTTTAACTGCATTTTAGATCATTAATAGACATTTTTTAACAATTTTCTTCGCAAAAATGAAAAGTTTATATGCAACTTAGTCAAGAACTTATTGACTGCAGAAAATGATTTAGAATCGGACCGGTATTGTGAAAAGCATATGTTGTTTGAATAAGCAACACGCATCTTCTAGATTAATCTAAATCTATCCTCAACACCAAAAATACATTTCATTTAAAAGCGAACATAAACTAGTATTACTTATTTTATTTATCATACCTCGTATCGCTAAAACACTAGCTACTTGAACAAAGGTAGCCTTATATTGAATATGTAAATTAAATCTTTGCAAGGCAAAATATGCAGAGAGAAGAATTTATACATGGCTCCCTAGTATTAAAAATTATATTTCAAGACTTTACCTTTTCTTGAGTATCGTATATTCTTGAATTCAAAGTTAATATTGCGACGACGTACCTATCCCATATGCTATCAAAAAAGGGCATATTGAAATCGTTTCCGGGAAATGAGAATTTCTGAGTAAATCTTTGAGCTCAGAAAATTGGGATACATAGCGAATTGATATTCAAAGACAATAGGCTTTTAATTTTTTGTATGTAAGTTCTTGCTTAGAAAATTTGGTCTATATTTTAAAGAATTTATATCAAATTGACGAAATTGCATTTCCAAATAATCAGACTGGAAATGATTAATTGATCAGCGACACTTTGCTTGATTCTAAAGGGGAATTTCGAACCACAGAACCCTACATCGATTATCTAGTTGCCGTAAGCTTACAACAATCCCTTTTAAACATATTTCACTAAATTACATTCCAAAATCCAAGCTACTATCTAACTTCTGTTCGTTCTCTGTATTTAGATTTATTTCAGTGCTAATTATAATTTACAGTCAAGACAAACAATACATAATTTATAATAAATAAGGCAGAATATAATTGAAGAAAAAATGGAGAGAAGAATCAGGTAGAAAACCTTGAACTACATTTGAAAACGTAGATCCACTTTCAAATGAGTATAACCACCTCGTCGACCGTATATCGATTCTAGAATTGGACATGATTGGCTTTACATGATCCAATCTCACAAACTTTACGATAGAGAGATCTATGTATTTCTACCTACGTTTAAATTTAAGGATTGGATGCTTTTTAAATAACAAGCCAAAATTTATGAAAAAGAGCTTGAAACATTATTTTAATTAACTGTGAAACTCTTTAGAAGAAGCTATGATATTTTAACTCAAGAAACATTCTTCCTGTAAATGTTGTATTTGGGGAACTCCATGGAAAATGTACAAATTACAAGCAATCATCACACCCATTTTTGTAAAACTTACGCACTTATACTGCAATAGAATTAAGCAGCGAAATTTGTTTATCGTATAAACTTTTTTAGACAGTTAACTCGACTAACATGATTGCTTTAACATTGTTCTTAACAATATAAGTGAGAAATCAAGATAATTGAAATAATTACTTTCCACCTGGTTTTTCGAAAATAAGCCTAAAAAATCAATAAATTTGTTTCATACTTATCTTTAACACTCAATCTTTTGTAAAACTCGTATTCTTCGCAAAATAAGTGATAAGGAGAAGTAGTGTAGCTTGAATTGCTCTTTGGCATACGATTTGAAAGTCTAAAAAGAAAATACAAGTCCGTTAACAAGCCGTTTTAAATTAATGGTTCTGGTTTTATGAGTAAAAAATGCTTTTTAGACAATTAAAAATTCCATTTTTCCGCAAAACTATACGAGATATGAAATGTGGCCGTTACATATCTGTGAGGCCAAAAATGATCACTTTATAGATATATAATAGCCATTACATATATATGAGCTGATGTTTCATAGTCATTATATATCTATAACGCAATAAGTGTTGACGGCATAAATATACAGGGCTGAAAACATACGCTTGTCAATAAATTTCCTCTTCTGTACCTTAGTTCATAATATATTATTATATTCCTATTAGCTCAAAAGAAGAACTACCGGTTCACTATACAGGCTTGAGAAACGGCCGTATTTATACATGTTTTATATAAAAAATGTTGAGAACCTAAATTGTTCATCTTGAAAAGACCTACAAATTTCCTTAACACTACTTTTTTAATAAGAAGAATCGTTTTTATTTAAATCGTTAAAGCTGCTATTCAAAATTATATTATTGCGGTCAAAATATGTAAGATACGAAAAAATATTATCAAGAAATAACATTTATCTCAAAAAAGTTTACAAATTTGCTTTCAACTACTTTTTGACAAGACACGTATTTTCGTTGTAATCGTGAAAAATGACATTAAAAATAATAAATTTAAATTATTGGAAAAACGAGACATGATACAATAAAATGTGCAACAGAAAAATCTGTTATCTAAAATAGAAGACCCGGGCGAAGGTACTCCTATTAATAAAACTTACATTAATTATTATGGAATTTAAGAGAATATAATAAATTTTGAGTTTTTGACAAACTTAATCCAGTACGAAGCCCGAGAAACGTGATGAGCATGTATTCGTTATGGCTCAAGAAGCTTTCACAGAACATAATTTAAAAACGCAAAATTACAATGGTCAATGATTTAATCTTTAATTAAAAAAGTTTTGTGTATAATTTAGAAGGAAGGTCAAAGACCAAGCACCTAGTGTAAGATAAATACAGTATTATCAAATGTGCCCACGCAGATGGCAGAATTTGTCTTTATTGATTGTCCAAAACATCGCTTCTGAAGTATTGATTTATCTTTTTCATTGGCTTTAAAAAATTGTATATTGTGCACAAAGGAGGCAAATTATTGTTTTTACATTGGGTGGAATATTCTTCAAACTTCACTGTAAATTTTAGAATGTAACACGTGCGCTTATGGCAATCGCCAACTTTCGATGGGTTTTTCTTGAAAAGTGTTTTTTCGAAGCTTTAATTTAAAAAGTATCCCGATGACTCGTTTTTTATCCTTGAAAATTTCAGGAATTTATTCGGCCATATGAACGTCTTATCAAAAGTGATTAAGATGCCTAAGCTCAGATTTCCCGATAAATTTTGCTTCAAAATGTGCACTTTCAATATATTTGATTAAAACTAAGTCAAGCGATGGAAATTATGATGAAAACTTTCAAATTATTAAAAAAGTCGTGTCTTGGTTAACTAAAATTCGGTCACCTGGTACAAATATTTTCGGCAAGCTCAGTGAAACTAGAACATTTTAGAATATTTTTGGTGTCCTTGGATACTTCGTAGTAAAAAATAATTTAAAAAATAAAATAACGAATTAGAAGTGTTAATTCAGAATGAAGTTGCCCATTTTCCAATACTGAAAGAGTCGGAGGAAAGTTACTCTGACAATGGAAGGTTGGCATTTCACAATTTTTCAGGAGCCACAAGATATGTTTCCGAATATCAAATTTTAATTTTAGAAAAGAAATAGGACCCGAGATACATTAGTGCTGAATTAGATATCATGAAAAGAATTATTGAAAAATATTATTATTTTTCGAGAAAATGGACAGTGATTAAGTATCCAATTAGTAATTACAAAAATCTGCCTGCTTCGCGGGCTTATTCTCATAGCGCGCTAGGCGCGCGGCTCGCTTCGCTCGCAAGTTTGAGTGCGCCTAGGGCCCGCGACGGTTCAATCTTGCGCTTCGCGCTCGATAATGGCTTACCTCGCGCTCGAATATTTATTCTTTACTTTTTTAATGCTTAAAAAAAATTTTATCAAAAAGATCTCTTTTAGATGGCAGTATTTATATGCGTCTTCATATTCTAAATTGTCTACTTAATTAAGTATAGTCAAAGATTAAGTTTTTCAAAGCTCTGTAGGCTTTGACGTACACATTCTCATCGTGACACTCGCGCTGCGCGCTTGATTTCCGACAGGCATTTGTAAACAGGTTTAGTTGGATTTTTTTTCTCGTAACTTTCGTCGTTTTTCCACACATTTTTTGTTTTCTTTTTTTTCAACATTATTTTTCACGAATAGAACAAAAAGTACGCGTCCTATCAAGAAGTGATTCTTAACGAAGTTGTAGATCTTTTTGGGATAACCATTTTTGTTAATTCATCTTTTTTTGTATCCTGCATAGTTTCTCCACAAAATGGTATTTTTTTACTTTTTGTGCAATCAAAATTCGAATTTTCTATTTTTGACGAAAGTCCAAAAATTGGTTATGATAATCTTGTAGGTCTTTCAAAATGAAATGTTTTTCTTTTGTTCCCTTTTTTTCATATCGTGCGTTTTTCGGCTTCAAATATTGATTTTCGGTTGATTTAAAAAATTTTGAAAACGCTAAATCTCCGAGAATTTTCTTTTTATCGAAAAAAGTCATGAGGATATATGGTTTGTTCTTTTTGATGCTATAAATATCCATACACAGAATTTTCAAATTCAGAAAAAAGTGGTCTAAAAAATTTTCAAAATGCGCTCATTTTTTGAATTTTTATCAAAAATGGCTGGTTAACGAACTCATCCTTCCTTTTAGGACCTAAAAAAAGTGTGCCAAAGATGGATTTGATTCGTTCGTTTCTTCGAGATTTATCGTGTTTACGGACGGACAGACAGATAGGCAGACGCCATCGTGAAAACCTGATTTTCGGATTCAGGGGGTCTCGAAACGTGCAGATTCGTTGAAAAACTGCGATGTCAAATTTTCGACAATTATAATACTTTCTCAATCATAAATGATGAGAATGTAAAAAATTTGAATTCTAGTTACTGGTTATTGAATCGATAAAAAAAGTTTCATTGGTATGTCATTCAGTTCCGAGTAAATGGAGGGAAATCCTTTTTCGACTCGATGCGAAAGTTTTTCCAACTTTGGAAGTTGATAATCTAGATTTCTAACTAAAAAATACAAACAAAAAAATGGCAAAAAATGTTACAATTATTATTAGAACCTATCTGACTTCTTAAGCCTTGTTCTTCATTTTCGAAAAAAGATCCATTTTTTAAAATAGCTTCCTTGTAAAATTTTCAAAGAAAAATATAGCATTTGATCAAGAAGGTATTATTTTCTATAGGGTTTATCGCAGTTTATTAAAGAAAAATGGACGCACTGATCAAAATACGACTTCCAGAATGAATGAGCTTAGCTTAATTTGTGCTATAGGCACAATGCCCATTAGGAATTTCGCCAGGAATATATTTAGGCTAAAAAGGGGAGCGTGTGAGCTCGTGCCAAGACACTTGTTGACACAGGCTGTATGAATAACCTGTTTGTGTGGACAAGGTAACTATGCGTGTCGAAAGGTCTCGGCTGTATTCACATCAACATTATTCCAGGTATATACACATAGACTTTCTTTGTTCCAAGCTGATCGAAGAAGGTCTTACACACACACTCTACTGGCATTATGAGAGCTATTCGTCAAAACCGCGAAAGCACACCACCTATATGAGTCCACCCCTATGCCAGTCAGAACTTCTCTCTACATTAATCCAACATACACCCTACTCGTTGTGAACTTGTGACACTTCGTGATGGATTAAGCAAACTTGCATGAAAGTATCAACGCTTGCAACCCTATACTAAGATTCTCTTCTCTATCCTCTCAAAATATTATATATATGAGTATCTTGTTGCAATTGGCACGCTAAAATCTCGTTTAGCAATCAGGAATGGCAAATTGCAGGGAAGATATTGTCTAAAGAGCTCCTTTGCTTTAATTTGTTCTGAAGTATTTTCTGAAGTCTTAGAGTATCAATCAAATACTGAACAAAGGGTCATTTTGATCGATGTTTAAATGTATGTGGCTTGGCGTTTTTTCTATTTTCAGATTTGAACCATTCACCCATGTTCGTTTGCTTCTTGCTCTAAAATAATTAATTTTTCCTTCTTACGTGTGCGTTTTTTGGATGAACGTTAGTCACGTTGTACAGGAAAACCTTGTTTTAAAAAGATACGTTGTTTCTTTTGGCCAATCCGTATTCACTGCCTTTTTAGAGGTTTAATTTTCAGCCGTGCAAATATATTAAATCAACAATGTGGATGTAGCTTTTTTTAAATTTGCATCTATAAATTTTGGAATGCTCATTAACTAAGAATTTTCGAAGCAGCGATAAAGAACGCTGAAGAAACATCGTTTATTCACAGACCATGAGTTCAGCAGGAAAATATTTTCCTAGTTTTTGAAAGTCAAATGCTTTCTTTCATAAATCCCGTCTTTTGACAGTCGAGGCTTTAGTATTCAGATGCGTAATAGTAAATCTGAATTTCCTATTTATAGTTGTCGTTGATTATTGATCCAACTAGTAAGAGAAGGGGGCTTTTGACTTTCTGTTCAGAAAACTTATAATCAGAGGTCAATACTTCGACTTGTAAATTCGAACTTTGACATATAACTATTACTTGGATTGGAATGGCAGTTCGTGATGTGTCATTAAAGTGGCTGGCAGAAGTAATTGCTTTAATTCTGACTTACAGACGTCGAGGGTTGCTGTTCCGACTTTCAATAGTCGATGTTTTGATTCCGACTCTTAGTAGTCGATACGTCGCAGTCGATCAATTATTTACGACTTACAGTACTCGATGCTTAAATTTTGACTTCTAGTAGTCGCAAGTCGTATTATGACTTGTAATAGTGGATACTTTCATTCCGTCTCATAATAATCGAATTTTTCTATTCCAACTCGTAATAGTAAGCATTTTCATTCCAACTCTGAATAATCGATGTTTCAATTCCTACCCATAGTTGTCGATGTTTTTAAATTCTGACTTTCAGCAGTCGAAGTTTGTTACTCCAACCTGTAATAGCAGATAGTCACTATTCCAAATTTATTCCATCGCCTTCCCTAATTCTGTCGTATTATAGTTGGTTGAAAATCAAAGAAACTGGTTCTGTACAAGTCTCAGAAAAGATTTAAAAGGAATTGTGACTGTTTCGATATTGTTCAAGGAGTTAGACAAGGATGCGTTATGTCTTCATGGTTATTTATATTATTTATGGACAAGTGTTTAAGAATGGCTCTCTTCG
>NC_046664.1:108714837-108736340 GCF_010883055.1 Belonocnema kinseyi | reverse complement strand
CCCATCCACACACTACTCCTTTCCCCTGCCGAGTGAGTCACGCCTACCCCGAAAGGGAAATGGCTTAATGGTGTAATAATAATAATAATAATAATATATATAAGAGAAACTGAGCCTGCACAAGAGGCAGAGCATAGTTCAAAATGATTTTCTATAATAAAAGAAACTGAGTATGCATCAGCGGCTGAACGTAGTTCAACAAAATTTATATAATAAGAAAAGCTGAGTCTGTATAAGAGGAAGAATGTAGTTTAAATGCATTTATATAGATAGAATTTTTACATGAATGCAAAAAGTCTAATAGAAATGGTTGAATACGTATAATTTGCGTCTCTATTCCGAATCATAACAGTCAACTTTTTGTTTTTGATTATTAGAAGTCGAGGATCGATACTCCAACTGATAAGAGTCGCGTGTCATTATTATGATGACTTATAAAATTTGACTTATAATATACTATTCTTAGTAGTCGAAGGTTATTATTCCGACTGATAATAGTCGATGCCTTAAATCGATGTAAAATCCGACTGGCAATAGGCAACGTTTGATCTTTGATTGACAGCAGCCGTGGATTGATAGTCCAACTTATATTCGTGTATACTTGAAACCTGAAGTATAATATACGAGGATTTCTACTATGACTTACAACAGTTTACGGACGAATGTTCTAGCTGATAATAGTTGGTAGATATTTCTTTGGGCTTATAGTGGTCTACGGCTATTAATCTGACTACAAATAATCGATAAATCGTATGTTATCTACGCGATTTAATTGTGAAGGGGCATCCTACTTATAATTTACTTTCCGCATACGTATGTGTGTACGTATGCCTGTACGTATGTCTGCATTTTTGTCTGCATGTGTGTATTTATATTTTTATGTATACATGTATGTATATATGTATGTATGCCTATGAGCACGATAAGTTTTGAAAGAAATAATATATTAGATTAGCCTTTGATGAAATCTTTTAGTGTCGAAAACTGAAGGTCAAGTTCGTTAGACAGCTACTTTGAATGAAAGTTCAAAAAGTTGGAACATTAAAAAAATAAATGAGCCCACTGTTTTTAACATTTTTAAATTCCATATACTGGTATTTGTAGAACTCAGCAATTCAAACAATTAATTCTCTTGACTTTGTTTGATAAAGAGAACATTAGCAGAGTTATAGCATTTTCAAAATTAAAAAAATAAATAAACAAAAATCGCAATTTTAAGCTAAACAATGCATGATGTGATAAAAATAAAGAAAGAAAAATATTGTTTTTTGAAAGTCCTACAAGATTATCATAACAACTTTCTGAATTTGCTTGAAAAGTCCAAACTTCAAATTTTAATCACGAAAAAAATAATTATAAATAACAATTTAATTCTGCACTTAAACTATGCAAGATACAAAAAAAGATAAAGAAACCAAAATAGTGCACTCAAAAAAGATCTTCAAATATGTTACTTTCTGATAAGATGCGCAATTTTTGTTTCATTCGCAAAAAAAAACGTTGAAAATAAAAAAAATTAAATTTTTGACCAGACGATAGATGCTATGAAAAAACAAAACCATTCGACAAAAGTTGTTCACTCGAAAAAATAATCATTTTTTGACACGATACGTAGTTTTCGTTTTACTTGTGAAAAATAATATTGGCTCGCTGCGCCCGTAAGTTTGAGCGCGACTGTTGGCTCTCGCGCTTCGCGCTCGATAATGTATTTACCTCACGCTTCACGCTCGATATTGTGTTTGCCTCGCGCTACGCGCTCGATCTTTCTGCACAGACTTTTTAAAACTAAAGGTGAAAGCATCGACAACAGTAATTTGGTAATTGTGAATTCTCTTGTGTTAAAGCTCCTTCGGCTTTAACGAACACATTCTCATCACTTATCTCGTGCTTTGCACTCGAGTGTATAGTTTCTACATGTATGTGATATCTAGTGACGAATTTAAATGAAATTTCCTAATCTTTTAGAAAAATATTTTTTTTCTATTTTTCTAAACATTTTCAAAATTTTGAAAATTGTATAGATTTTCTAATTTTCATCGAAATTAAAAATTTTAATTGGATAATTTGCGATTCTTCTACCCATCTATAAGAAACTTTGACAAAAATTTCCAAAATTTGAAAAGAAAAAACTTTCAAATTTTAAAAATGCAATAATTTTTTAATTTTGGTGGAAAATATCTGCTTAACGAACTTAACCTTCATTTTGAGAACTTTAAGAAGTGTATCAAAGGCTGACTCGATTAGACAAATCCTTCAAAATTTTGGCGTGGCTAAAACATACAACATACAGACATACAGGTAGACATAGAGATAGGCATACAGACAGAAAGATAGACACCGATAAAATTTTATGATTTTCGGATTCTGTGAGTGCCGAAACGTAAAGATCCGTTAAAAACGAGAGATCGAAAATTTGGAAGATTACATTACACTCTCATGAATGAGAATGTGAAAATAAAGTGAAAATATTAAATTAATCATGAAAAATAAAATTTGCACTAGAGCAAGGCAAATAAATAAATATAATATACATTTGATATAATAGAGTTGAACTCAATTTAGAAAAGTTCGCACTTTGGACTACATCGGGTTCAAAGCACGAGACACCTGATGAACCCGTGCTCATTAAAGCCGAAGGAGCTTTAACAAAAGAGGATTCACAATCATCAAATGACAGTTGTTGATATTTCGACCTTTAATTTTAAAAGTCTGTGCACAAATGCGGAGAAAGTACAAAGACCGAGCACGCAGGGAGCGCGGAGTGCGAGATATATAAAAATTCCCCATTTTTTAAATTCAGTGAAAGATGAAAATGGTCTAAATTCACTTTATTAAATCAAATAAAAGCATTTCGGAAGGAAGTTATTTTCTTAGTGCTAGATATCATTACAGCAATTTTTCTAGATAGAAAGATAAAAAACATTATGACCATAAATTATAAATTCATGAAAGCTCCATCGGTTCAGCTAACGGCTGCTGGTTTAATTTCTCGGATATTCCGGTATGAATACAAATAATGACACTGTCTTTACAGCTCATTGGCTGCTTCGATCGTTAAGAACAAATATATGTGTTAATGCCCATATCTTCTATTGTTTAGAGAATGCGGCAACTACTCGTACTTACAAACGAGTACTTCAATGTTTCGATATGTGAACGACTTAGTTCTATGTTGCAAAATAGAGACCAACAAGTCCTTCAATTTAAATTACTGGAAATTTGGTTTATTTTATAAAAACTCTGTTCTATTTTTGATTACAATTCTACAACATTAAACGAAATGTCCAGGCACGCCGAAAATATTTGGTCTACACTCACTGAATTTGGGTAAACCTACACTGAGAGATATTTTGTTAGAATGAATGATAAAAATGAATGAAAATTTTATATGATATCGTTTCTAAATAGGGAATGAAAGCAGGGTTTGCGTATCAAACATTAATATAGCGGTTTTCAGCCGTCAAAAATAATTTTTTTAAACAAATTAACTCTTATAAAACTTACAAGAATTTAAAAAGCCACTATATCAAAGTTGACAAGCGAGGTTAAAACGATAGTAATAAATTTTATTCCAAAAAGCGAAAACACCTTTTGAAGTTGCCATACAAAGCATATGAGAATCTCAAACGACTACTCGTATAAGAAAAATAACTGACTCCACGAAAAGATTTAGCGTTCAGAAGGAGAAATTAAATACACAAATTAAATACAATTAAATACATAAACACGCGTAAAATTATTATTTTTATTATTATATACCCAATTTATTCACTAGATACATAATCGCACGCTTAATCGCTATGGAAAATCGAAACGGATGCGGCGAGATTCGAACCTAACTTACCTGAAAGTACTCACGCATTCCCTAACAATTGAACCCCACGGCTAACTTACATTATGGAGTATTTGGCAAAAATTCCCGGTTAAGCGGTGTTGGTTGACAACTCACAGCAGTATGAAAAATATCTGAACCCTGTTTCATGAGTGATTTGTTGCTTCAAACATTTTGTTAATCGACAGGTGAACATTTTATCACTTTCAATGATTAAATTGATTTTTTATAAAATATATTTTTTTTTAACGGAACTGATAATATTCTTGTATGAATAACATGCAAAAACATGTATAACTGTATAAATTTCGTGACAAAGATTTCTGTCAACTTCATATTGACAATATCAATTTCTAATATACGTTTTCGAGATTATGATATTCACTATTTTTCTTATTCAAATTATTTTTTGAAAATTCAGTAAATTGGATATAATTTTTTCCTAGTGTCAATTCTTGAAATGGAGATTCATAATATTTCGTATTTACAATAATACATTGTCGTCTTCGTGTTTTAAATACTCGTATGATAATATTAAACTTCGATACTGAAATATGAATAAGCATTATAAAACCTCGGTTTTCCTTATTTTGGAACGATATTTTACTAAACTCTAATTCATTTTTTCCATTTATTCTAACAAAAGGAATACACTCATTTTAATAATTATTATATATCTTATAATGCATTTCAATGTTAATTATATTCATCTCCTGCGTACTTCAATTTCTATTGTAATCGTGCAATTAATTTTCAAAGTGAGATTTCCATTTTATTTCTTAGGTTATCCTGATCCAAATTCCAAAGTTGCTAGAAATGACTACCACGCGTCTCGGAAATATTTTTGTGAAAAGTTTCAAAAATCGTGTTTAGGTATACTGACACTTCAAACTGAATTTTCGAGCAACATTTTTAAGAGAGAAATTTATGTAAACAAAATTCTGGGAAAATTAAGAAAAAACCCTTCTATCTTCAATAGGGACCGAGTTATAATCCTTCAAAGTAACCGGATTTTTTTTAAGCGGCTGAAAAATCAAATTTTGATGTTTGCGTCTGTACGTTAGAACCTGTTTATTTTACGAGAAAGTGATCAGAATATTAATTAAAATAGACGTGATTTTCAGTAGTCCTAAAAAGCAATTATATAGCTTTGATAGGTCAGGAGTTACCACCTCTCGAAGTTGAAAATTCTTTACCCATTTATCAGGGAAAATTACTTGTGTTCAGTTTTTTTCGAAATAGCTCGTCTCTGGATGAAGTAACGTAAACGGCATCCCACGAAAATTTGAAGAGCAGGAAATTTTTCGTAAATCTAAAAAATAATTTATCGTCTAGGTTATGGTCATGGAATTTTGACCCTTTTTATTCGGAAGAATCTGTCTGTGCTGAAAAATGTACTTGCGACCGTATTTAAGAGTTTTGGTGGCATATGTGAATGTGAAATTCTTTAGAAATGCAGAATGGTTATTTTTACGTTAAAAAATTATATAATTACAATTATTTAAATAATAATCTTTACATTATAAATTTTGTACACGTTTGATTAAACCTTCCTACAGAAAGTCGGTCGTTGACAGGGAATGAAGAAATCATTGAGAAACTGTTTACATTTTATTAAAAATAATTGAGCAATCAAATACTGATTTCGTCACGATAGATAATTAACTTTTGTTAACTCATTTCAATTATTAATTATAGAAATATTCAAAATAATACAAATTTATTAAGAACTAGCGATTTTTTACAAAATATTTGTCAAAAACTATTCTAAGTGTATTATGCTAACCATATTTATATAATTATTTGTTCAATGATTCCTCTATTATCAATATTTAACAATAATTGTTTCGTTCGTGATAAGTAGTTGACAAGTTTTTAGATTTACAAAAAGAAAATAATAAATAAAATTAAAAATAATAAAAGCATAAAATCTTGAAAAACTAATTCCTTTTAGCAAAATGTTCCGCTCTATAATTTTTCTTTTGACATCAACAAAGTTGTTTCATCCAGAAACTTTTTCGACCAAATTGAACATGAGAGTTGAATTTTTCAGTCACTTAAAAAAATCCGGTTACTTTGAGGGTCCTAACTTGGAACATACCGAAGATAGAAAGTTTTTTTAATAATCTCAGCATTTTGTCTATTTAAATATTTCCGTGATGAGTATTAGTCTTTTTGAGCAAATTTAAAGTTTGCTTCAGGGCCATTAAATAAACCGTTTAGCCAACTGAAATCCATCTATTTAGTTGAAACAATGAAAAGAACATTTAAAGTAAGAGTAACTGGAGTGAGAAGAGTATTGGTAAATAAAAACTAAATTAAAAATAATAAATGAAAATACTTAAGTGTACCATTTGCTCTGGAATTTGTTTTCTAAGCAATGTTTATAAAACCGAAAAGGGTAAGAAGATTTGAATGTCACTTAATTTGGAATTTTTATATAGATAATTCGGAATTTTTTGTAAATAGACATAGATAGCATTTTATATAATAATACATTAATTTTTGAATTATTGATTGTTACATTGTTAATTTTAAAACATTTAACTTTTTCCTTTTTTTGTGAAGCTGGGGTGAAATGGGACAAATTTAACGAAATCAGTATTCGCTTTAATTCTCAGGAAAAAGGGAAGTGGAGACAGAAAAGGGGTCGGTCGACGAAATAGGATCACAAGCGCGAATCGGTTTCGTTTTCAAAGTAATTGAGTCGACCAATGCAAAACGAGGGGTGCGAAAATGGACACTGATCGACATTGGATCGACGCTAAAATTCGATTTCATCGTCCTTGGTTCCATGGAAACTGTCCGCTGCCCATCATCACTAGCTGGATAAACAATATTAAATATTTTCTTACCTTGGAAATCGTTCATTTTCGTTAGGATGAATTTACTAATTGTAAGATACAACACCAAGAAGAAAGATCCAGGTACAATCGTTGACACTCTTCTGCCAATAACATGAAATGACTTCTAGGCCAAATTTTTACTCTTTATCCTTATTACTCTATCCATTTATCCTTAGTAAACATCTATGATAATTTAACGGTTAAACTTGAACGATTAGCAAAGAGTGGTAATTGACAAAATTCAGTTGGTTGTTGTGTTGTAATAGCTTGGGTTGCAACACTTCTGACGACACGATTAGACGATGACACATATTTTGGAACAACACACACACAGATTTTTGTTTGAATATCACGATTATTAAGCTATGGTTGAAACTCTTTTAGCCTTGAACTTGAAACTTCTATTTTGAAATTTGGAACTTGTAAAATTCACTCCGAGTATTCCGTTGTTTTTTAGACTTCATTAAATGATTTTTTTCTCAGGCCACTATATTATATACCGTGATAATGCACAATTTAAGAGACATCTTTTTCATCACAGAAAACTGGCCACTGGAAAATTTAGACACCCTTCAACTTAGTCTGCACCGTCTCCCCCATTTTTTTTAAGATTTAGGTCGACGTAATCGACCGCAGAAACACTGAAACACGATAGAGGTTGTTCACCTTATTTTGTTACAAAACATCCGATACATGTAAGGCATAAAGGTAATGGTCATTTTCAGCCCACAAAACGTATCATTAAGGGATATTAAAACGCGAGCATCCTGAAGAGGATACGAAACCTCTCTCGCCGAGGGCTGTTTTGCTAGATGGACTGAAAGCCACCCACTGCTGCATGTATTTAAGCTTTTTGTTTCCATTTCGTTCTCCTATATTTTGAGCGAGTCTGCTGCCTAGATTAGTCATAATTCCAATGAAAATCCCTCGAACGAGATTTCCGCCCGCTTGTCGCCTTTCGTCATTCCCAACGAAGTTGGAAAGCACGAAGTTGGGTTTTCAAATTGATATATCATTTGAAAAGGAAATGAAAGTACCATATTTTAATTCTAAAAGCATTTAAGAGTCTTAAACTTTCAAACTTTTTAAAGCTCTTATTTTCGTCAATTTTAAATTTACAAAAAAAATTGAATTATAATTATATGAATTAGATTAGGAAACATCTGTCTTTTTTATAATACATAACAGTGTACTTGTCATTGATAATCGTAAAAAATATTAGTCTAAAATCGAAACTAAACGTTAAGATCTAATGAATGAATTTTAAGGATGCCAGTTTGTCCAGAAATGCTGTTTATGTGTGGCAAACGTAATAAAAAAAGAAGGTTTCTTCAAGCAAGCATATGAATATTGAAATTTTTTCTGCTTGATATTCTTTGGACTTGAATCTATAAGCAATGGATCACTGAATCAAATCAGTGAGCATTACTGGTGATTCACAACGCAAACTCACTGATTCAAATAGCTAGAAATGACTCATATATTAATATAAGCAAGGATTCTCACTGATTCAAAAGAGTATTTTCAATGTCACACCAATATTTCGAACACTGCTCCCAATTTGGCTACCCTACTATGCTGTGCAGGCGTCGCATCGGCAGTCTCTTTACTGTAAATGGCGCGCTTTTTGTAAATTATTGAATATACGAACCAATTTTTTATGATAAATAATCACTCTAAAATCATTGAAATTAATTTCTGGATCACAAAATATTTTTTTAGAGTGAAAGGTAAATTAATTACATATCTTTACGTTTTAAAAATAAATGAACAATTTTAAATTCAAACAAGGAATACGTTTTTTCACTAATGAAAATTTTTAATTATTCATAATTTGTTTTTGTACTTTACATTGATTATGTATTGTAAAAGACAGATTTGCATATTTAATTATTATAAATAAGGGCGCGATTAACATCCATTAAGGCTGCTGGTGCAACAAATCTGTTGATTTGTGCAAGAAAACGAATTTATTTAATCATAACCATATGAAGAAAAACCGGAAAGTTTTATTTGTTAAAAACACAAATAACTGCAAGATTTTATCATTCTTGAATAAGTGTTTCTATAATTTCTCTATTTACATCAGGCAATTAAGTCATACATTTTTTAAAAGAGTTTAGCATAAGCTGGACCAAATGAAATTATAATTTTCCTTAATTATTAAAGCTTCTGATATTTTTAATTATTAATTATCAATATCTGGGCTATAATTTGAAAAAAAATTATAGGAAAATATTTAACAAACTGTAAGTAAGCCTTGGATATTTTAAAATTAGAACAAGAAGAGCGCTTTGGGAGATATAAGTATGAGGCTTTGATTTCAAATATCTAATGCGATAAAGTTTATAGAATAGGCTTTAATATCGACACAACAAAAAATTCAATAATTTTTCTTAAAATATTAACAATTTAAAAAATTTTTGGTTGTAGACCTCTCTGAAAAAATCAAAAGTTGAAATAAAATCTTTTTAAATCTAAGTCCTTCTTTCTTCCTGTTTTTTATTCAATATTTTCTTCACGTGACTTAAGTTATATGAAATACATTTAGTTGAACTCCTCCCATTGAAACCCATCCCTACCTTTTCGTAATTTATCATCTCAGTTACATTTTTCCGGATGGTAGCTCCGTAATAAGAAACTTTGATTAATAATGCTTTTATGTTTAACGACCCGGCGCGTTTGCCAGACCATGAAGATCGAAGGTAGACTCGACTCTCGACCTAGCGATCGTAGCATGTAGTAACGTGCGGCTTTAATGTCGCGTGTCATGAATAAAATTGTTGCTTCTCTTTCACGTAAGCGACAATACAACACTCGCGTGCATGTGCGCCTCACAGTATCATAGAAAATCTTTAATATTTCATGCGTTTTGAAACAGATCTCGAGTGCCAAGCCGAGTGACGAGCCGACTTTTTGGCTTCTAAAAAAATGTTTATCGACAGTGTATGCGACAGCGAAGCAGCCCTCGGATGTGAGATTTGTATACTGTCTCTCAGTTTTAATTTTTCAGCTAGTAGTGGGTTTCACCGAGTTAAGGCGCACCCTCGAGATCTTTGGAGGGTACCACTGATTTTTTGACATTTCGCGCGCGTCGAAAATAGAAGGTGAGGATGACCCACGATGGAACATAGTCCGAGTAGCACGGCTTTTGCTACTGCCGGCTGGCACAACGTGTACCTCTCTACTAACGTATCCCTCCCTCGGTTTTACTCCTTCCACTAAATTCACCCCTTCCCATCGAACCCCTCACCAATCCGAGTCTCCTTCCCAAAGACCCTCGTAACCGCGGTGCATGCGCAACCAACCCTCAATAGAGCCTGGCTCCTAGGGGAGAAGCGGCACCCGCGCCCGGAGAATCCGACCAGTGTTGCCAACTCTGGGAAAAAATAAAGCGGTTTATTCGCATAATTACCAGTGCTTCGTGGCGTCGCAGGTGTACTGAACCTCGCAACCTGGGACAAAAGAATCCCGCTCACTATGTACATCATTTCTGGGTTTCTACAGGAAAATCAGTTTTGCGATATTGGGCTGGTAATTGGCCTATACCTTACATATTTATATTCATTTTTTCATTATTTTTAACGACAAATCTAAAAATCGCACAGTAAAACAGTTTTGTATAAAAAATAAACTACAGGACAAACACATTCTAGTAAGGCTGAAATTTAGAGTAATATATTGCTTAAACACATAATATTTCGTAAAACTTTCATCGACATTTCTGGAGATTTCGACAACATTAACATTTTTAAATGTTCAAGAGAAGAATTAGCTATCCTTTTTAAGAGAAGAATGAGCTATCTTTGAAAATATGCTGATAAAAAAAGTTTCCTGTTCGAAAACTGCTAGGTCAATTACCATTTTCTATTATTTTTAATGCCAACTCTGGCATTTTTATAGTATAAGAAATTGTTATTTTCCTCAAAAAAATCTTGCAGAAATGGTAAAATATAGTTATGTATTATTGCCTGTAATAAGTCTTTTAAACTCGTGTAGAAAAACAGCCTAGTATTCCAAAGTAAACTTTGAAAGGAATATCATACAGTTTGGAATGGAATTTAGGCAATGATATTTTAAAAATGTTTAATGGTTTGTAAATTTTTCAAAGACAAGTCTGGAGTTTTTCATTAAATTTTCATTTTTTTTCATTTATTTTTCTACAAAATGACAAGTTTCACTAATAAATATATTAAAATATTCTGATATATATTTTTATTGTCAGATAGTTCGGTCGAGTTGAAGTTTTATAGCCTAACATTTCGCCAAGAGAAATATACTCTATGAAATACGAAGGTAGGCCATTACGCTAATGATGTCAGAAAGACAAGAGCGAAAGTTTAAAAAAGGAAATACTTTAAATTTGCCGGACTCATATATTGTAATGTTCTCTGTAACACATGACTACAATAAATTTAGAATTTTTTAAAATTTGTGTACGTTTTGCAAAATGAAGCCTTTTCAAATGAAATTCTAAAAAGAGTTGTGTTTATCGTGAATAAATGTTCAAATTCACGATGAAAGTATTCAGATGACCTTAGTCAAAAGGTCTGAATCAACTGACTTTGTAATGTTATTATTCTTCACTAAAGAAAGACGAATCCGTTCAAGTTCAAGCTAAGCAAATTTTTATGTCGACTCAAAACTTAAAGCAGATACGTTTTACTTGCGGTTCATGATCAAATAAGTAAACATTTACAAAAAAGGAAAGAAATCATAAAGAGTTAAAGAAAAATGATACCTTGTTTGTATGCTTATAGTCTCGTAGAATATATTAATTTGAAAATAGATTCAAGTTCGTAGACTTACAGTCTTCTTTATTTATACTTATCACTATTCCAAGCATCATTTGCTTATTCATAATACTGGCTTAAAATATAACATTTCAAGACCCGATAAGCGAATCAACGACACTATAATATACCTTTGTTGAATACAGAATACTGGAATAGTACTTGACAGAATTTACCGTTCAAACTATATTTTCATCCCTATGATAGTTTGGAACATCCAATTCTCAATATTATTATTATTTAGCGGAATAAGTGCCTTATTATTGTAGGTCATATCTTTTAGACTTTATCAATATCACGTCTTGGTGTTTCCAAATGTAACGTCAATAGTATATCTAATAAAGTCTGAGACACAGACCTTCTCTGATACAACGCTGCACCTGATAAAAATATACTGTAAAACTTTCTCTAACGAGATGATTTAAACAAATTTCAAACGTTCCAAAAAATTATTAATCGAAGCAATATCATATTTTTGTTGTTTAGTCTTTTTTAAATAATGCTGAAAATACACAGTTCTTGGCCTAGAAAGCTGCAGAATTTGAAATCAAAACCCATTCGAGATATATCAGTCAGAGGAAATATGAAATATCGATAATTGGAAAACTCCAGTGCAGAGTGCAAAAAATATTAAAGAAGTCTGACACGGAATTAGATTTCTAAGGCACTGGATTTTAACAGATAAGGAATTTGCAGAGTTCTGATCCCTTTTAAAGTTTATAATTGCCATCGACGATGGTCAGTGATATCATCATTAGATGTGAGGTCTGTAAAAAATATTTTGAACAATCGTTAATGACAAGTCTCCTATTTTTTTTCGAATTTTCTACTATACTAAATACCAATCTCGTCGAATAATTTTGTAAGAAATACCTACCACCAATCAATGCGTCCAGAGAAACCTATTAGATAATTATCGCAACTATTCATAAATCAATCAAAATTATCCCAAGTGCCACATTAGGGGTAGATTATCTCTGGGGTAGTCTTCAATAGTCAATTATTAGCAAATCAATAGCACTGGAGCAATTAGCCCGAATGGATAATATAGAGATATTAAGGATGCATGGGTGCTATTTACAAAACTTGTCTTTAAGGATGATATACTTTGCCTGGCATGAGCAGACTTACATGTAATGAATTAAGAAATTTGTCGGACTTATTAATAGCTTCGGAGGAAAGGATAAGCATTGAAAATGAGGCTTGGTGATGTGAAGAAATGAGGGCTAATGGTGGTAGAAACGTGGGAAGCGGTGTAACGAGTCGAATAGCCACGCGTCCTCCGTACGCTACCGCGCCACCACTCCATATTGATTTTCTACAGCGGTTCCTACGATTCGTCCGTAGAAACCCTGCCGGGCTCCTCGCTCTCTCCTTCAGCCTTCTCTTCTTATAACCTAACCTTCGCAATTGCGAGACCTGTTCTCACGCATTATCGCGTTCCCATAGAGAACTTGCCCCCATAACCTGTCGTGGAATCTATTGATTTCCGCCTTGTTTCTATTGTTTACGAATTAGACTTTAATATGCCACAGAATCTAAAAGGAGAATCCACTCGCCTTTCACGTAATGTTATGATTTGAAGGATGGTTATGATATCTCTCTTCTAAACTGGATGTTTTCGCTAAGACGATTCTTTTAAGAATTAAATCTGCAAATATTCTTAGAATGGTTAGTATAAACATTCAATAAAAACCGATTTGGAAAACCCCAAAAAATCGTTTTCGTAAACCTGTTTAACAGAATAAAGTAAGTTCCTTAGCTAAGTTCCATAATAGCCTTCATAATAATGACTGATAAAAAATACTTTAGTAGAAAAAGATAACAAACCCTAGCAATGACCTGCACGAATAGCCCAACTAATATCCCAGAAAGAAATTCTCTGATAAAAAAAATATACGTACGGTGTAGAGGAAGCCACCCTTAAATTGATCATGATTTACAGTAAATAACCTTAATTAACATTTGGGAATCGTTCCTACATTGCCTAAGAAAGTTTCATTAAAATAATAAAATCAATTAACGTACAACAGAAGAAAATTGAATTTCACCATAAAAGAAATTTGAATCTTCTTTATTTATACTTTTTATCAAAATAAAGCTCTTCTGGGACATTTTTATACATCATTATCAAAGTGTACAGTTTAATTAACAATATAATATTGAAACAAAGTGATCATTTTTATTATTTATAAATATTTGAGGACTTTTCCTTTAAATTGTATTTTACAACAGTAACGTACATACGTGCAGAAATCGCTCGACTTCAAACGTAAGACCTATCTGGCCCCAATCGGACTTCCCGATCTGACCCTGATCGGTAGAACTATGTGGCCTATACCTGGGCCCGACCGGGCCAGGCCGATTAAAAATGCATAAGGCGAGTAAGCCACGTCTTCGGAGGCACCAAACACTAATCAGTAAACCTCCAAATAAATAAAAACCTCAAATAAATTAATAATGAATTAAATTGTTTCAAGCAAAATTAGTATATTTACCATTAGATAAAAAACGATCTAATAAATGATAGCTCAATGTTTTGGCGAAAATATTATCTACAACCACCTTCTCGAATTTTTCAAGAAGTAATGCAATTGACAGAAAATTGAAGTTATTTAAAGTAAAATGTTAACAAATCGTAAATTATAGGTTATTTCCAGATGATTTTTTTTGAAGCATTCTAAAATGTCAAGTTGTAGGGAATCTTTTTGCGGAAAAATGTTTTCTAATTTGTTGAGAAGTTTCATATAGAAAATTTTTTTCAAGAAATTAAAATTGTTAATTAAAATATTTATGGTTATCATCCATTTTTTACATAAAAACAAACCTTTTCCTCGAAACTGATATCATCTACAATAATCTTACGTTTTTGAAAAGTATAATTAAATTTTTTAGTCTAAAACCTGTTCTTTTCGTGCCTGTAGTATTTTCATTTTAACTTAAAATAGCTTAAATGGAAATTCAAAATATTAAGGTGGCCTTCGAAAGGAGAGGATCGTGTACCGATCGGACACTGATAAGGCACTGATAGGGCGCAACAGATGATACACGGAGAAACTTTTGGTTGTAAAATTTGATATCGTCATATTTACGTTCACAATAAGACAATAGCATGCCAAGATAACGAGTCAATATTTTAAGAATGACTACTGTTAATATTAAACTGTAAAGTTACCAAGTTGAGTGGGATAAAATAATAAAGGATTAAATAATTTTACTTATACCCGTTTAGACAGGAGCCGGTCGGGAGCCGGCCGGGCTACATTTTTCTTGAATCTCATAGTTCGAAGCTGTTACTCGACGGGCAAACCCTGGTTATATCCCATGGTCGGCAGCCGACTGAGTTCTGGTCAGGATAATTTTTTGTAGAAAGTAAACATTTTTTAAGAGCCGTGAGATTATCAAAGACGTAATTATGGATGTTTGATGAATTATTATTTGAAAAGTATAATTTAAAGATTTATTAGATCATCGAAACAGCAATCAGCTTTTTTAAATTCTTAAAAAAAACCTTAAATTTTTCGAATGTTTTAACTTATTAAATAAAACTGTTATCGATTCTGCTATGTGCAACGACAAAAATGTTAAATTTTTTTATAATATTCTCTATTTTCAGACATTGTTCAGCATGTAAACTTTCAAATTTACCGTCATCCTGCGTCTGGCGTCGGCCTAGACACTCAGTAATTTTCAGTTTCGCACTACGAAAAGGATGCATATTGCACTCACTTCGCGTCTTTTTTCGAATTCCGTCAATAAAATCGAGATCCGTAATTAAAATCAACCGTATTTCAGTAATCAGTTTGAAAACCCCACTTAGTGCGCAGATAATAATTATTTTTTATTACTGTTGTGTATACATTTTTTCCTTCTCCCTTCCTAACCTAAAAGCACCAGGTGATTTCCAAACTAATACAATTGCTAGGAGATTCAATCATCAGTGATTGCAATTTTGCTCCAATTGCTTCGCCAAACTAGTTTAACTTGATTTTATATTTAAAGTTCATCATATTCTTTACGATGAGCCTTAAAAGACAAAACAAGTTACCAATTTCGTGCCTAAAGCAACAATTTTTAACTTCTTTGTAGCCAGATTACACGACTGGATCCTGGTCGGCATTGAAGCCGGGATCCGACCAGTTTACCGTGACGTTTTTAGCCGGACCCCAGTCAGTTTCCCCGATCAGCGCTTGGTAGAAACCGGGGCTATCCTGTCGGATCCCTGATTGGATTCCTATACGGGTACCAAAATAACTTTTCTATATTCTGCAGCAAAGACTATGAAGTTTACAAAACACAATAGGAAAGACATTCTCCATATGTTCATCCAACGTATTTCTAATTTTTAAATATCACTTTTTCCTAACTTCAATTTGGTATCTAAAATATTAGTCTCTCCAACTATAAATGGCAATCATTGAGCTACGAGTATATTTATAATTGATATTGACTAAGTGTTTTTTTGCACCGCTGCGGCAATTAATAATATTTTCACGGCTATACCCTAAATTGCCATGGAGCTCTTGTACACTCTTGTCAACTCTTGTAAAAATAAGTATTATATTGCTAAATTTTAAATACTAACAGCAATAGTAATCGATTACAAACTACATAAACTTTTATTCTTTTAGGAAGTCACTCGGAAAAATTATAATTTTCAGGAATAAGCTAAGCACAAATTTAGCACTTCTCTATTATCGTAAATGGTGTTTACGAAAATCACAAAGTGTCAACAATTTTAGCTGATTTAATTTATCGTAAAATAATAATAACTCCAACCACAATTTACAGGTATCAAAATCGTGCTTTTAGCGGTCCCTATTAAAAATACTGGGTAAAGTTCGTAAATCAATTTCATAATATTTCAAAATAAAACTGAATATTAGGATATTTGTAACTACATAATTTAATATCATTACATAGATACGTGAAATAATAAAAGTGCCATGGGAACTGTACCGCAGCATCCTTCGTGTATGTTTTTGGGGTTGCTGAATCCTAATATGTTTTTAGATTTGCTCCATTGCGTGATGTTTTTGAGGTAACCAGCCTTTTTGGCCATTTTTTAAAAACAAAAAATAGGGTGTGAATCTGACGTTCTAAAAACTTATAGTATGGCCCAAATTAAAGATTGAACCCTTTGTTTAATTTGATCACATAGAAAAAATTATTTGCTTCATCCATCTTTTATGTTACATCTGAAGGTATACTCACTCAATATAAATTAGTAAGAATTTGACTAATTCAATTAGTAGCGTTATATTTGACTACTGAATTAGGAATTTCTCCAATTTCTAATTAGTTGGGCTTACTAATTTAATTCCTCACAATGAATTGTTCTTTGAATATAATCTTAATCACATTACTTCTTCGTTGACATCAATAATGACAAACATTTTGTATGAATAGTGTAATTTGACTGCACAAGATATTGCATGAATGATAATATTACTTATGCGTTAAGTAAACATAAGTTCAAAATTTAAAACATATTTTCAATTTAGTGTCGAAAAATTTGCGGAAGCCGCGTTATTTTCGATTTGCTGCGCATCCGTCTGCGCTGTCGACAAAACTATAGGGACGTGAGCCATAAAACGTTTCATTGAAACTTTAAAACTTTTCACGCAGATCATTTGAACGAAAGTCTGACTAACTTCTTTCGTAGATAGCGGTTATTTTATTGAGTAATAGTGTTACGGATTTATTTAGTAATGAGCTCCTTTTTCGTTTAGTTGGTCCTTATTATTAATTGAATCATTAACTTTTGACTAATTCATAGTAAACGCCTTAACACTATTTCAATTAGTAAGACATGATTATCAATTAGTAAGATTTTACTAATTTAGATTGAGAGAGTAGGTAACTGGTTTTAATTGTGTGCGCGCTTGCTGACCACGCTGCCAGGCGTGATAAAAAGTGGTGAGCGAGCGGGTGCGCAGCAAAAACCTGTCACCACTCACGATAAATAACTAAAATATATTTATTTTTTTATATAATTTAATTAAAACACTATGTTTAATCTTTAATTCGAACCGTACTAGAAGTTTCTGGAAACCAATTTTCATTCAGATTGAGTCCGCGAACAAAATAAAATTAATTCCGAATAATTTCGTTTCCAATCAGCTCCTCATTCGAAGCCAATATTGACATGTTGATCACTGATTGGAGGAGTGCGAGGAGGTGAAAAGGAGTGGGATAAGCATAATGGTATTATTGCATGAAAGGGGTGACAAAAGGGCAGTAGCACGGGTGAAGGGAGTGTTGGGTAATATGGGGAAGAAAAGAAGGAAGGAGGAAGTCGAATGGAGAAGGAAGGATAGTAAATATGAGAGGAAGTAGGTGTAAGAAAACTGTAAATATTATTAATAGCCGGGCTGTTAGCTGCGAAGGCAGAGGCTGGCAATGCGAGGCATATCGAGAACATAGCGACATGCGTGCCAGGCGAGGCGAGGCGAAGCGAGGAAGGCTAGGCTATTAAAGCGAGCAGATTAGATATAAGGTGTGGATGGATATTAATTTTTAGGAGATAGTTGTTAGAAAATTATGTGAAAAAATGAAAGTGTGAGCAAGTTCATTTTTTAAGGCCAGCAGGCCGAAAAATAAAAGTTTATCTATCTAGGTATCTAGTATTCTACACTATTATTGCTGATTTGTTCATACATACAGTTTCGGCTGAGTATAATCTAATCACACCCTGATGATACGACACGAAATCGCAGATTCATCGTCTCTTAAAAGAATTTTGATTTGGAGATGGTCAAATTTTTCCGCAAAGTATCATATCATCTTGGGGTAATCCGTGAAGAGTCGGAAGCTTTTCGTCGTATGCTGGGATTATGCCTCGACGGTCCACTCGAGAGTCGATTTCCCTTTTCTTTTGGACGGGTCGATATATGCTCTGAGATTGAATGTACCGTGAGCTATATTTACAACTTTTGAGTTTGACATCTCATGAAACAAGCTCAAATCGAATATCAATACGGAGTTGTACTATTTCAAATTTCTTGCTCTAAAATGCGAGATGGCTTCTTGTATACTTCGATTCTTTGTGGAACCACATAATTTAAAGAAATATAGCTCTCAATTCGGTACTTTCATGCATATAAGCATTTAACTAAAGGAGTTTGTTTAAAAAGTTGTGACAAATATTAAAATCTTGAATGATTTTATTATCTTAAACTGGGACTGATATGCTGAGGAGCAATTTTCCTATGTTCAGAAATAAAATTTGTTTTAATCTCATAACTAATTTTTTTCAACCTCGAAAACATTTTACTGTGGAAAATACAGATGATATATTTCGATATTTACTCAAGATTCTTTTGATACAAAATTTTAGTGTAGTGTAGCAAAGGAGAAAAACAACAATAATTCGTCTAAATTGAAGTAAGCCAATTAAAAATATTGTTGGGGAAAGGTATCCACAGCTGTTATCAGGGCACAGAGAGTCGAAAGGAAGTGCCAACATTATTATTCCATAACATGTGTAATAAATCACGGAATATCAATGATAATATTTAATTGCCTTCTATTAGGCAAGTTGTATACATAATCTGTTCGTATTTAAGTTTTTTTTAACCGGCTTTTGATACATCTCAATGACATTTTATTTGTATTACCACTTTGAACTCATGTTTAAGAAATAAGGCAGTTAAGCAATTTCTCGCTTCTCTACTCATCCAATCTGTACCAAAAAAGTTTGTTACTTTTATATTGAGAATGGTATGAAGGACGTGCATACTAGTGTACCGTCAAGTTAAACAGCGATTAAAAGTGTTCAAAGTCTCTGAACACTTAAATTCAAGCTAAAAATAGGTTCTGAGATCTGAGAACATGGAAATAAGTATGGTCTGTTTGTTTCTAAAGTTATATAAATATAATTTTCTAAAAAACTAGACAATTTTAAAGAAGTATTATTTGCTCTACAGGGTTTTGCCAAATATTTGAAAAAATTCGAGTCCGTTCAAAAGATATTTAGGACTTTAAGTCCATGCAACACTTATCCGATTCCTGCTCTACCGATACTTTTTTGTGGATCATACCAAATCCACACGATATACACCTAAAATTCCTGAATAACTTTGAAAACTATTCGAATTAAAAATAATTTTTTTCATACTCTCTAAATTTAAAAAATTGCCTTAAAAACTTCCAAATTCCTTTTTTAAAATCTTGAGGACGTTTCTAAATATTCTAAATATCTCTTTAAATTATTTCAATACAAAAAAATTAACTTGCATTATTAACAACTTCATCTTAAAATTATTCTATAATTTTCTGCAAAATTTTTTGAAATCATTTGAAATGTGTTGAAACCTTATTATATTTTCTTTTAAAATGATTATTTTAAAGTCTTACTAGGATTACGGATTATTCCGTAAAACTAACCTCTCAAATATAGCGCTAGGGCTAGCATTTTTTCAAAATTTTGAACTTTCTAAATATCTTCTAAAACGATTCGAATTAAAAAAAAATTTCAAATATTCTGCAATGTAAAAGCAATTGCCTTAATTTTTCCAGATTCTTTTTTGACCAATTTCGAAATTTTAGAAATATACTCTTAAAATGATTATTTAGTTTAAAAACTAATTTTAAATGTTCTTAGGAATCTTAGGAAATTGTTAAATTTTCTTGAAAACTTTCAAAAATTCTTGAACACTTTCTAACTTTGTGTTTTAATTTAAAACGTAATGATTTTGCAAAATTTAATAACATTGCTTTAAAGTCTTCTATATTCTTATTCGAAACTTTACAAAATCATTTTCAATTGGTTAAATTTTGTTCAGTTCCTCTTAAAATGTATTTTTCAAAATAATTAGTCACTTTGTTTATTCTCTTGAAACTTTTCAAAAATCTTAAAAAGTTGTATAAGTACACTTCGAAAATTAAGATATTCTAAGTTTTTGTACATAATTTCACTTTTCACGTCTCTTTAAAAGTGTGAAAAGGTTTAAAAATTAAAGTGTGATGGAAAAATGCTAAAAGAAGAATTAATTCCCAATATTAAAGAATCATTTTCAATTAATATTTTCTCTTAACAATAATGCGCAGAAACATTTAGAAATAAATTTCATTATGAAATAAGATTACGCTATTTTATTTTGTTTATATAAAAATGCGAATAAAATTTCTATGGAGTAAAAAGGGTCACAAATATATAAATAAACGAAAAAGACGTTTTGTAATATATGCACAATCCCTTAGACTTCATGGTAATGCGTAAGATTTTGTAAGTTAATTTGAAAATAAACATCTATACTAGCTTAAACTTTCCTAATATCCTGAAAACACTTTACTCCTACGTATTTAACTGATTATTTTCAATGCACCAAGAATATCTAAATAATGTTTATTATATTTTTAATTTACTGAAACCATTGATTAGAAAATATAAAAGAGATAACATAAAAAAATAATAGATTTTTTGCGGTGCTATTGGCACTAAATGTAACTCCCCATAAAGCGTTTAATAAAATAATGTGATAATAAAGTAGGCGTGAAAACGTATGACCAGCAAAACCCACCCCTCGTGAAGGAAAGTATCTCCCATGACTTTCCGAGTGCAATTTCAAGAAATACGAGATTTTTCTGGAAAGAATGAGCTATTTGGGAAGACAAAAACTTGTGGATCCATAATTACGTGCGTGCAAGGATGCTCCGATATTGCGAACGTATGCCCCTATACTTCGCCTTGTGCATTTCATTTTCTCAACATGCTTTGTGAACACTCAAGTACCTCTTATTACTCTCTATAAATATGATATGCTTATTTTGAAATGCCTTCTTTTATATTAAAATTTCCTTGAACTTAATTGTCTGAAATAAGAAAAGCCTGACTAATAGTGAAAATATCTTTCCAATGACTCATATTTATTTCAGAAGCATTTGAGTTTTTTGTGTTCCTCAAATCTGTAGTCCATAACTCTCTGGGAAGCATGTTTACCTAATGTATATAATATAAATTTTTTGCAGATCTAGCTAAATACGAATCTTTAGGAGCCTTCCATATAGCACGTGGTTTGGGGGGGGGGG